>NW_027672803.1:0-204000 GCF_964194105.1 Spermophilus citellus | reverse complement strand
AATTGCGAGTCTCTAGAAATCTCAGCAAACATTTTTGTACCCAACGTGGATGATACTTTCAGGTAATGATCAGTACACTAAGCTCACTTCGTTCCCCAAATTTCGTTCTTCTATGTTGAAGCGTTCGTTTCCAGTAACAGTTTGAATTTTGGCGTTTCACTCTGTTTTCTCCTATATTGATAGATGTATTTGGAACTCTAAATCAAACACGGTTTGTGCTAGCTTCTTGAAACTTGACACAGTAAAGCTGTTTCAAGTTCTATCTCTATGTTCTGTTTTCTCTTGATGTAGCCCTAAGCAGTGACTGGGGAGAAACACTTTCATTGAAAGGGGTTGCCAAGCTTCCCAAAATTGCGAGTCTCCAGAAATCTCAGCAACTATTTTTTCACCCAAACTGGATGATACTTTCAGGTAATAATCAGTACACTAAGCTCACTTGGTTCCCCAAATTTCGTTCTTTTATGTTGAAGCGTTCGCTTCCAGTAACTGTTTGAATTTTGGCGTTTCACTCTGTTTTCTCCTATACTGACAGATGTATTTGGAACTCTAAACCACACCCGGTTTGTGCTAGCTTCTTGAAACTTGACACAGTAAAGCAGTTTCACGTTCTATCTCTATGTTCTGTTTCCTCTGGATGTAGCCCTAAGCAGTGACTGGGGAGAAATACTTTCATTGACAGGGGTTGCCAAGCTTCCAGAAATTACGAGTCTCCAGAAATCTCAGCAACTATGATTTCACCCAACCTGGATGATACTTTCAGGTAATGATCAGTACACTAAGCCCACTTGGTTCGCCAAATTTCGTTCTTCTATGTTGAAGCGTTCGTTTCCAGTAAGAGTTTGAATTTTGGCGTTTCACTCTATTTTCTCCTATATTGATAGATGTATTTGGAACTCTAAATCAAACACGGTTTGTGCTACCTTCTTCAAACTTGACACAGTAAAGCAGTTTCAAGTTCTAGCTCTATATTCTGTTTCCTCTTGATGTAGCACTCAGCAGTGACTGAGGAGAAACACTTTCATTGAAAGGGGTTGCCAAGCTTCCCAAAATTGCGAGTCTCCAGAAATCTCAGCAACTATTTTTTAACCCAAACTGGATGATACTTTCAGGTAATGATCAGTATACTAAGCTCACTTGGTTCCCCAAATTTCGTTCTTTTATGTTGAAGCGTTCGCTTCCAGTAACTGTTTGAATTTTGGCGTTTCACTCTGTTTTCTCCTATATTGATAGATGTATTTGGAACTCTAAACCAAACACGGTTTGTGCTAGCTTCTTGAAACTTGACACAGTAAAGCAGTTTCACGTTCTCGCTCTATATTCTGTTTCCTCTTGATGTAGCACTCAGCAGTGACTGAGGAGAAACACTTTCATTGAAAGGGGTTGCCAAGCCTCCCAAAATTGCGAGTCTCTAGAAATCTCAGCAAACATTTTTGTAGCCAACGTGGATGATACTTTCAGGTAATGATCAGTACACTAAGCTCACTTGGTTCCCCAAATTTCGTTCTTTTATGTTGAAGCGTTCGCTTCCAGTAACTGTTTGAATTTTGGCGTTTCACTCTGTTTTCTCCTATACTGACAGATGTATTTGGAACTCTAAATCAAACACGGTTTGTGCTAGCTTCTTGAAACTTAACACAAAAGCAGTTTCAAGTTCTATCTCTATGTTTTCTTTCCTCTTGATGTAGCACTCAGCAGTGACTGAGGAGAAACACTTTCATTGAAAGGGGTTGCCATGCTTCCAGAAATTACGAGTCTCCAGAAATCTCAGCAACTATGATTTCACCCAAACTGGATGATACTTTCAGGTAATGATCAGTACACTAAGCCCACTTGGTTCCCCAAATTTCGTTCTTCTATGTTGAAGCGTTCGTTTCCAGTAACAGTTTGAATTTTGGCGTTTCACTCTGTTTTCTCCTATATTGATAGATGTATTTGGAACTCTAACCCAAACACGGTTTGTGCTAGCTTCTTGAAACTTGACACAGTAAAGCAGTTTCACGTTCAATCTCTATGTTCTGTCTCCTCTTGATGTAGCCCTAAGCAGTGACTGGGGAGAAACACTTTCATTGAAAGGGGTTGCCAAGCTTCCAAAAATTACGAGTCTCCAGAAATCTCAGCATCTATTTTTTCACCCAAACTTGATGATACTTTCAGGTAATGATGAGTACGCTAAGCCCACTGGATTCCCCAAATTTCGTTCTTCTATGTTGAAGCGTTCGTTTCCAGTAACAGTTTGAATTTTGGCGTTTCGCTCTGTTTTCTCCTATATTGATAGATGAATTTGGAACTCTAAACCAAACACGGTTTGTGCTAGCTTCTTGAAACTTGACACAGTAAAGAAGTTTTACGTTCTATCTCTATGTTCTGTTTCCTCTTGATGTAGCACTCAGCAGTGACTGAGGAGAAACACTTTCATTGAAAGGGGTTGCCAAGCTTCCCAAAATTGCGAGTCTCCAGAAATCTCAGCAACTATTTTTTAACCCAAACTGGATGATACTTTCAGGTAATGATCAGTGCACTAAGCCCACTTGGTTCCCCAAATTTCGTTCTTCTATGTTAAAGCGTTCGTTTCCAGTAACAGTTTGAATTTTGGCGTTTCACTCTGTTTTCTCCTATATTGATACATGTATTTGGAACTCTAAACCAAACACGGTTTGTGCTAGCTTCTTGAAACTTGACACAGTAAAGCAGTTTCACGTTCTATCTCTATGTTCTGTTTCCTCTTGATGTAGCACTCAGCAGTGACTGAGGAGAAACACTTTCATTGAAAGGGGTTGCCAAGCTTCCCAAAATTGCGAGTCTCCAGAAATCTCAGCAACTATTTTTTAACCCAAACTGGATGATACTTTCAGGTAATGATCAGTACACTAAGCTCACTTGGTTCCCCAAATTTCGTTCCTTTATGTTGAAGCGTTCGCTTCCAGTAACTGTTTGAATTTTGGCGTTTCACTCTGTTTTCTCCTATACTGACAGATGTATTTGGAACTCTAAATCAAACACGGTTTGTGCTAGCTTCTTGAAACTTGACACAGTAAAGCAGTTTCATGTTCTATCTCTATGTTCTGTTTCCTCTGGATGTAGCCCTAAGCAGTGACTGGGGAAAAATACTTTCATTGACAGGGGTTGCCAAGCTTCCAGAAATTACGAGTCTCCAGAAATCTCAGCAACTATTTTTTCACCCAAACTGGATGATACTTTCAGGTAATGATGAGTACACTAAGCCCACTGGGTTCCCCAAATTTCGTTCTTCTATGTTGAAGCGTTCGTTTCCAGTAACAGTTTGAATTTTGGCGTTTCGCTCTGTTTTCTCCTATATTGATAGATGTATTTGGAACTCTAAACCAAACACGGTTTGTGCTAGCTTCTTGAAACTTGACACAGTAAAGCAGTTTTACGTTCTATCTCTATGTTCTGTTTCCTCTTGATGTAGCACTCAGCAGTGACTGAGGAGAAACACTTTCATTGAAAGGGGTTGCCAAGCTTCCCAAAATTGCGAGTCTCCAGAAATCTCAGCAACTATTTTTTCACCCAAACTGGATGATACTTTCAGGTAATGATCAGTACACTAAGCTCACTTGGTTCCCCAAATTTCGTTCTTTTATGTTGAAGCGTTCGCTTCCAGTAACTGTTTGAATTTTGGCGTTTCACTCTGTTTTCTCCTATACTGACAGATGTATTTGGAACTCTAAATCAAACACGGTTTGTGCTAGCTTCTTGAAACTTGACACAGTAAAGCAGTTTCACGTTCTATCTATATGTTCTATTTCCTCTGGATGTAGCCCTAAGCAGTGACTGGGGAAAAATACTTTCATTGACAGGGGTTGCCAAGCTTCCAGAAATTACGAGTCTCCAGAAATCTCAGCAACTATGATTTCACCCAACCTGGGTGATACTTTCAGGTAATGATCAGTACACTAAGCCCACTTGGTTCCCCAAATTTCGTTCTTCTATGTTGAAGGGTTCCTTTCCAGTAAGAGTTTGAATTTTGGCGTTTCACTCTATTTTCTCCTATATTGATAGATGTATTTGGAACTCTAATTCAAACACGGTTTGTGCTATCTTCTTCAAACTTGACACAGTAAAGCAGTTTCAAGTTCTAGCTCTATGTTCTGTTTCCTCTTGATGTAGCACTCAGCAGTGACTGAGGAGAAACACTTTCATTGAAAGGGGTTGCCAAGCTTCCCAAAATTGCGAGTCTCCAGAAATCTCAGCAACTATTTTTTAACCCAAACTGGATGATACTTTCAGGTAATGATCAGTACACTAAGCTCACTTGGTTCCCCAAATTTCGTTCTTTTATGTTGAAGCGTTCGCTTCCAGTAACTGTTTGAATTTTGGCGTTTCACTCTGTTTTCTCCTATATTGATAGATGTATTTGGAACTCTAAACCAAACACGGTTTGTGCTAGCTTCTTGAAACTTGACACAGTAAAGCAGTTTCACGTTCTATCTCTATGTTCTGTTTCCTCTTGATGTAGCACTCAGCAGTGACTGAGGAGAAACACTTTCATTGAAAGGGGTTGCCAAGCTTCCCAAAATTGCGAGTCTCCAGATATCTCAGCAACTATTTTTTCACCCAAACTGGATGATACTTTCAGGTAATGATCAGTACACTAAGCTCACTTGGTTCCCCAAATTTCGTTCTTTTATGTTGAAGCGTTCGCTTCCAGTAACTGTTTGAATTTTGGGGTTTCACTCTGTTTTCTCCTATACTGACAGATGTATTTGGAACTCTAAATCAAACACGGTTTGTGCTAGCTTCTTGAAACTTGACACAGTAAAGCAGTTTCACGTTCTATCTCTGTGTTCTGTTTCCTCTGGATGTAGCCCTAAGCAGTGACTGGGGAGAAATACTTTCATTGACACGGGTAGCCAAGCTTCCAGAAATTACGAGTCTCCAGAAATCTCAGCAACTATGATTTCACCCAACCTGGATGATACTTTCAGGTAATGATCAGTACACTAAGCCCACTTGGTTCCCCAAATTTCGTTCTTCTATGTTGAAGCGTTCGTTTCCAGTAAGAGTTTGAATTTTGGCGTTTCACTCTATTGTCTCCTATATTGATAGATGTATTTGGAACTCTAAATCAAACAGGGTTTGTGCTACCTTCTTCAAACTTGACACAGTAAAGCAGTTTCAAGTTCTAGCTCTATGTTCTGTTTCCTCTTGATGTAGCACTCAGCAGTGACTGAGGAGAAACACTTTCATTGAAAGGGGTTGCCAAGCTTCCCAAAATTGCGAGTCTCCAGAAATCTCAGCAACTATTTTTTAACCCAAACTGGATGATACTTTCAGGTAATGATCAGTACACTAAGCTCACTTGGTTCCCCAAATTTCGTTCTTCTATGTTGAAGCGTTCGTTTCCAGTAACAGTTTGAATTTTGGCGTTTCACTCTGTTTTCTCCTATATTGATAGATGTATTTGGAACTCTAAACCAAACACGGTTTGTGCTAGCTTCTTGAAACTTGACACAGTAAAGCAGTTTCACGTTCTCGCTCTATGTTCTGTTTCCTCTTGATGTAGCACTCAGCAGTGACTGAGGAGAAACACTTTCATTGAAAGGGGTTGCCAAGCTTCCCAAAATTGCGAGTCTCCAGAAATCTCAGCAACTATTTTTTAACCCAAACTGGATGATACTTTCAGGTAATGATCAGTACACTAAGCTCACTTGGTTCCCCAAATTTCGTTCTTTTATGTTGAAGCGTTCGCTTCCAGTAACTGTTTGAATTTTGGGGTTTCACTCTGTTTTCTCCTATACTGACAGATGTATTTGGAACTCTAAATCAAACACGGTTTGTGCTAGCTTCTTGAAACTTGACACAGTAAAGCAGTTTCACGTTCTATCTCTGTGTTCTGTTTCCTCTGGATGTAGCCCTAAGCAGTGACTGGGGAGAAATACTTTCATTGACACGGGTAGCCAAGCTTCCAGAAATTACGAGTCTCCAGAAATCTCAGCAACTATGATTTCACCCAACCTGGATGATACTTTCAGGTAATGATCAGTACACTAAGCCCACTTGGTTCCCCAAATTTCGTTCTTCTATGTTGAAGCGTTCGTTTCCAGTAAGAGTTTGAATTTTGGCGTTTCACTCTATTGTCTCCTATATTGATAGATGTATTTGGAACTCTAAATCAAACAGGGTTTGTGCTACCTTCTTCAAACTTGACACAGTAAAGCAGTTTCAAGTTCTAGCTCTATGTTCTGTTTCCTCTTGATGTAGCACTCAGCAGTGACTGAGGAGAAACACTTTCATTGAAAGGGGTTGCCAAGCTTCCCAAAATTGCGAGTCTCCAGAAATCTCAGCAACTATTTTTTAACCCAAACTGGATGATACTTTCAGGTAATGATCAGTACACTAAGCTCACTTGGTTCCCCAAATTTCGTTCTTCTATGTTGAAGCGTTCGTTTCCAGTAACAGTTTGAATTTTGGCGTTTCACTCTGTTTTCTCCTATATTGATAGATGTATTTGGAACTCTAAACCAAACACGGTTTGTGCTAGCTTCTTGAAACTTGACACAGTAAAGCAGTTTCACGTTCTCGCTCTATGTTCTGTTTCCTCTTGATGTAGCACTCAGCAGTGACTGAGGAGAAACACTTTCATTGAAAGGGGTTGCCAAGCTTCCCAAAATTGCGAGTCTCCAGAAATCTCAGCAACTATTTTTTAACCCAAACTGGATGATACTTTCAGGTAATGATCAGTACACTAAGCTCACTTGGTTCCCCAAATTTCGTTCTTTTATGTTGAAGCGTTCGCTTCCAGTAACTGTTTGAATTTTGGCGTTTCACTCTGTTTTCTCCTATACTGACAGATGTATTTGGAACTCTAAATCAAACACGGTTTGTGCTAGCTTCTTGAAACTTGACACAGTAAAGCAGTTTCACGTTCTATCTCTATGTTCTGTTTCCTCTGGATGTAGCCCTAAGCAGTGACTGGGGAGAAACACTTTCATTGAAAGGGGTTGCCAAGCTTCCAGAAATTACGAGTCTCCAGAAATCTCAGCAACTATGATTTCACCCAACCTGGATGATACTTTCAGGTAATGATCAGTACACTAAGCCCACTTGGTTCCCCAAATTTCGTTCTTCTATGTTGAAGCGTTCGTTTCCAGTAACAGTTTGAATTTTGGCGTTTCACTCTGTTTTCTCCTATATTGATAGATGTATTTGGAAGTCTAAATCAAACACGGTTTGTGCTAGCTTCTTGAAACTTGACACAGTAAAGCAGTTTTACGTTCTATCTCTATTTTCTCTTTCCTCTTGATGTAGCACTCAGCAGTGACTGAGGAGAAACACTTTCATTGAAAGGGGTTGCCAAGCTTCCCAAAATTGCGAGTCTCCAGAAATCTCAGCAACTATTTTTTAACCCAAACTGGATGATACTTTCAGGTAATGATCAGTACACTAAGCTCACTTGGTTCCCCAAATTTCGTTCTTTTATGTTGAAGCGTTCGCTTCCAGTAACTGTTTGAATTTTGGCGTTTCACTCTGTTTTCTCCTATATTGATAGATGTATTTGGAACTCTAAACCAAACACGGTTTGTGCTAGCTTCTTGAAACTTGACACAGTAAAGCAGTTTCACGTTCTATCTCTATGTTCTGTTTCCTCTTGATGTAGCACTCAGCAGTGACTGAGGAGAAACACTTTCATTGAAAGGGGTTGCCAAGCTTCCCAAAATTGCGAGTCTCCAGAAATCTCAGCAACTATTTTTTCACCCAAACTGGATGATACTTTCAGGTAATGATCAGTACACTAAGCTCACTTGGTTCCCCAAATTTCGTTCTTTTATGTTGAAGCGTTCGCTTCCAGTAACTGTTTGAATTTTGGGGTTTCACTCTGTTTTCTCCTATACTGACAGATGTATTTGGAACTCTAAATCAAACACGGTTTGTGCTAGCTTCTTGAAACTTGACACAGTAAAGCAGTTTCACGTTCTATCTCTGTGTTCTGTTTCCTCTGGATGTAGCCCTAAGCAGTGACTGGGGAGAAATACTTTCATTGACACGGGTAGCCAAGCTTCCAGAAATTACGAGTCTCCAGAAATCTCAGCAACTATGATTTCACCCAACCTGGATGATACTTTCAGGTAATGATCAGTACACTAAGCCCACTTGGTTCCCCAAATTTCGTTCTTCTATGTTGAAGCGTTCGTTTCCAGTAAGAGTTTGAATTTTGGCGTTTCACTCTATTGTCTCCTATATTGATAGATGTATTTGGAACTCTAAATCAAACAGGGTTTGTGCTACCTTCTTCAAACTTGACACAGTAAAGCAGTTTCAAGTTCTAGCTCTATGTTCTGTTTCCTCTTGATGTAGCACTCAGCAGTGACTGAGGAGAAACACTTTCATTGAAAGGGGTTGCCAAGCTTCCCAAAATTGCGAGTCTCCAGAAATCTCAGCAACTATTTTTTAACCCAAACTGGATGATACTTTCAGGTAATGATCAGTACACTAAGCTCACTTGGTTCCCCAAATTTCGTTCTTCTATGTTGAAGCGTTCGTTTCCAGTAACAGTTTGAATTTTGGCGTTTCACTCTGTTTTCTCCTATATTGATAGATGTATTTGGAACTCTAAACCAAACACGGTTTGTGCTAGCTTCTTGAAACTTGACACAGTAAAGCAGTTTCACGTTCTCGCTCTATGTTCTGTTTCCTCTTGATGTAGCACTCAGCAGTGACTGAGGAGAAACACTTTCATTGAAAGGGGTTGCCAAGCTTCCCAAAATTGCGAGTCTCCAGAAATCTCAGCAACTATTTTTTAACCCAAACTGGATGATACTTTCAGGTAATGATCAGTACACTAAGCTCACTTGGTTCCCCAAATTTCGTTCTTTTATGTTGAAGCGTTCGCTTCCAGTAACTGTTTGAATTTTGGCGTTTCACTCTGTTTTCTCCTATACTGACAGATGTATTTGGAACTCTAAATCAAACACGGTTTGTGCTAGCTTCTTGAAACTTGACAGAGTAAAGCAGTTTCACGTTCTATCTCTATGTTCTGTTTCCTCTGGATGTAGCCCTAAGCAGTGACTGGGGAGAAACACTTTCATTGAAAGGGGTTGCCAAGCTTCCAGAAATTACGAGTCTCCAGAAATCTCAGCAACTATGATTTCACCCAACCTGGATGATACTTTCAGGTAATGATCAGTACACTAAGCCCACTTGGTTCCCCAAATTTCGTTCTTCTATGTTGAAGCGTTCGTTTCCAGTAACAGTTTGAATTTTGGCGTTTCACTCTGTTTTCTCCTATATTGATAGATGTATTTGGAAGTCTAAATCAAACACGGTTTGTGCTAGCTTCTTGAAACTTGACACAGTAAAGCAGTTTTACGTTCTATCTCTATTTTCTCTTTCCTCTTGATGTAGCACTCAGCAGTGACTGAGGAGAAACACTTTCATTGAAAGGGGTTGCCAAGCTCCCCAAAATTGCGAGTCTCCAGAAATCTCAGCAACTATTTTTTCACCCAAACTGGATGTTACTTTCAGGTAATAATCAGTACACTAAGCTCACTTGGTTCCCCAAATTTCGTTCTTTTATGTTGAAGCGTTCGCTTCCAGTAACTGTTTGAATTTTGGCGTTTCACTCTGTTTTCTCCTATACTGACAGATGTATTTGGAACTCTAAATCAAACACGGTTTGTGCTAGCTTCTTGAAACTTGACACAGTAAAGCAGTTTCACGTTCTATCTCTATGTTCTGTTTCCTCTGGATGTAGCCCTAAGCAGTGACTAGGGAGAAATACTTTCATTGACAGGGGTTGCCAAGCTTCCAGAAATTACGAGTCTCCAGAAATCTCAGCAACTATGATTTCACCCAACCTGGATGATACTTTCAGGTAATGATCAGTACACTAAGCCCACTTGGTTCCCCAAATTTCGTTCTTCTATGTTGAAGCGTTCGTTTCCAGTAAGAGTTTGAATTTTGGCGTTTCACTCTATTTTCTCCTATATTGATAGATGTATTTGGAACTCTAAATCAAACACGGTTTGTGCTACCTTCTTCAAACTTGACACAGTAAAGCAGTTTCAAGTTCTAGCTCTATGTTCTGTTTCCTCTTGATGTAGCACTCAGCAGTGACTGAGGAGAAACACTTTCATTGAAAGGGGTTGCCAAGCTTCCCAAAATTGCGAGTCTCCAGAAATCTCAGCAACTATTTTTTAACCCAAACTGGATGATACTTTCAGGTAATGATCAGTACACTAAGCTCACTTGGTTCCCCAAATTTCCTTCTTTTATGTTGAATCGTTCGCTTCCAGTAACTGTTTGAATTTTGGCGTTTCACTCTGTTTTCTCCTATATTGATAGATGTATTTGGAACTCTAAACCAAACACGGTTTGTGCTAGCTTCTTGAAACTTGAAACAGTAAAGCAGTTTCACGTTCTAGCTCTATGTTTTCTTTCCTCTTGATGTAGCACTCAGCAGTGACTGAGGAGAAACACTTTCATTGAACGGGGTTGCCAAGCTTCCCAAAATTGCGAGTCTCTAGAAATCTCAGCAAACATTTTTGTACCCAACGTGGATGATACTTTCAGGTAATGATCAGTACACTAAGCTCACTTCGTTCCCCAAATTTCGTTCTTCTATGTTGAAGCGTTCGTTTCCAGTAACAGTTTGAATTTTGGCGTTTCACTCTGTTTTCTCCTATATTGATAGATGTATTTGGAACTCTAAATCAAACACGGTTTGTGCTAGCTTCTTGAAACTTGACACAGTAAAGCAGTTTCAAGTTCTATCTCTATGTTCTCTTTTCTCTTGATGTAGCCCTAAGCAGTGACTTGGGAGAAACACTTTCATTGAAAGGGGTTGCCAAGCTTCCCAAAATTGCGAGTCTCCAGAAATCTCAGCAACTATTTTTTCACCCAAACTGGATGATACTTTCAGGTAATGATCAGTACACTGAGCCCACTTGGATCCCCAAATTTCGTTCTTCTATTTGAAGCGTTCGTTTCCAGTAACAGTTTGAATTTTGGCCTTTCACTCTTTTTTCTCCTATATTGATAGATGTATTTGGAACTCTAAACCACACCCGGTTTGTGCTAGCTTCTTGAAACTTGACACAGTAAAGCAGTTTCACGTTCTATCTCTATGTTCTGTTTCCTCTTGATGTAGCACACAGCAGTGACTGAGGAGAAACACTTTCATTGAAAGGGGTTGCCAAGCTTCCAAAAATTACGATTCCCCAGAAATCTCAGCAACTATTTTTTCACCCAAACTGGATGATACTTTCAGGTAATGATGAGTACACTAAGCCCACTGGGTTCCCCAAATTTCTTTCTTCTATGTTGAAGCGTTCGTTTCCAGTAACAGTTTGAATTTTGGCGTTTCGCTCTGTTTTCTCCTATATTGATAGATGTATTTGCAACTCTAAACCAAACACGGTTTGTGCTAGCTTCTTGAAACTTGACACAATAAAGCAGTTTCAAGTTCTATCTCTATGTTCTGTTTCCTCTTGATGTAGCCCTAAGCAGTGACTGGGGAGAAACACTTACATTGAAAGGGGTTGCAAAGCTTCCAGAAATTACGAGTCTCCAGAAATCTCAGCAACTATGATTTCACCCAACCTGGATGATACTTTCAGGTAATGATCAGTACACTAAGCCCACTTGGTTCCCCAAATTTCGTTCTTCTATGTTGAAGCGTTCGTTTCCAGTAACAGTTTGAATTTTGGCGTTTCACTCTGTTTTCTCCTATATTGATAGATGTATTTGGAACTCTAAATCAAACACGGTTTGTGCTAGCTTCTTGAAACTTGACACAGTAAAGCACTTTTACGTTCTATCTCTATTTTCTCTTTCCTCTTGATGTAGCACTCAGCAGTGACTGAGGAGAAACACTTTCATTGAAAGGGGTTGCCAAGCTCCCCAAAATTGCGAGTCTCCAGAAATCTCAGCAACTATTTTTTCACCCAAACTGGATGTTACTTTCAGGTAATAATCAGTACACTAAGCTCACTTGGTTCCCCAAATTTCGTTCTTTTATGTTGAAGCGTTCGCTTCCAGTAACTGTTTGAATTTTGGCGTTTCACTCTGTTTTCTCCTATACTGACAGATGTATTTGGAACTCTAAATCAAACACGGTTTGTGCTAGCTTCTTGAAACTTGACACAGTAAAGCAGTTTCACGTTCTATCTCTATGTTCTGTTTCCTCTGGATGTAGCCCTAAGCAGTGACTGGGGAGAAATACTTTCATTGACAGGGGTTGCCAAGCTTCCAGAAATTACGAGTCTCCAGAAATCTCAGCAACTATGATTTCACCCAACCTGGATGATACTTTCAGGTAATGATCAGTACACTAAGCCCACTTGGTTCGCCAAATTTCGTTCTTCTATGTTGAAGCGTTCGTTTCCAGTAAGAGTTTGAATTTTGGCGTTTCACTCTATTTTCTCCTATATTGATAGATGTATTTGGAACTCTAAATCAAACACGGTTTGTGCTACCTTCTTCAAACTTGACACAGTAAAGCAGTTTCAAGTTCTAGCTCTATATTCTGTTTCCTCTTGATGTAGCACTCAGCAGTGACTGAGGAGAAACACTTTCATTGAAAGGGGTTGCCAAGCTTCCCAAAATTGCGAGTCTCCAGAAATCTCAGCAACTATTTTTTAACCCAAACTGGATGATACTTTCAGGTAATGATCAGTACACTAAGCTCACTTGGTTCCCCAAATTTCGTTCTTCTATGTTGAAGCGTTCGTTTCCAGTAACAGTTTGAATTTTGGCGTTTCACTCTGTTTTCTCCTATATTGATAGATGTATTTGGAACTCTAAACCAAACACGGTTTGTGCTAGCTTCTTGAAACTTGACACAGTAAAGCAGTTTCACGTTCTCGCTCTATGTTCTGTTTCCTCTTGATGTAGCACTCAGCAGTGACTGAGGAGAAACACTTTCATTGAAAGGGGTTGCCAAGCTTCCCAAAATTGCGAGTCTCCAGAAATCTCAGCAACTATTTTTTAACCCAAACTGGATGATACTTTCAGGTAATGATCAGTACACTAAGCTCACTTGGTTCCCCAAATTTCGTTCTTTTATGTTGAAGCGTTCGCTTCCAGTAACTGTTTGAATTTTGGCGTTTCACTCTGTTTTCTCCTATACTGACAGATGTATTTGGAACTCTAAATCAAACACGGTTTGTGCTAGCTTCTTGAAACTTGACAGAGTAAAGCAGTTTCACGTTCTATCTCTATGTTCTGTTTCCTCTGGATGTAGCCCTAAGCAGTGACTGGGGAGAAACACTTTCATTGAAAGGGGTTGCCAAGCTTCCAGAAATTACGAGTCTCCAGAAATCTCAGCAACTATGATTTCACCCAACCTGGATGATACTTTCAGGTAATGATCAGTACACTAAGCCCACTTGGTTCCCCAAATTTCGTTCTTCTATGTTGAAGCGTTCGTTTCCAGTAACAGTTTGAATTTTGGCGTTTCACTCTGTTTTCTCCTATATTGATAGATGTATTTGGAAGTCTAAATCAAACACGGTTTGTGCTAGCTTCTTGAAACTTGACACAGTAAAGCAGTTTTACGTTCTATCTCTATTTTCTCTTTCCTCTTGATGTAGCACTCAGCAGTGACTGAGGAGAAACACTTTCATTGAAAGGGGTTGCCAAGCTCCCCAAAATTGCGAGTCTCCAGAAATCTCAGCAACTATTTTTTCACCCAAACTGGATGTTACTTTCAGGTAATAATCAGTACACTAAGCTCACTTGGTTCCCCAAATTTCGTTCTTTTATGTTGAAGCGTTCGCTTCCAGTAACTGTTTGAATTTTGGCGTTTCACTCTGTTTTCTCCTATACTGACAGATGTATTTGGAACTCTAAATCAAACACGGTTTGTGCTAGCTTCTTGAAACTTGACACAGTAAAGCAGTTTCACGTTCTATCTCTATGTTCTGTTTCCTCTGGATGTAGCCCTAAGCAGTGACTAGGGAGAAATACTTTCATTGACAGGGGTTGCCAAGCTTCCAGAAATTACGAGTCTCCAGAAATCTCAGCAACTATGATTTCACCCAACCTGGATGATACTTTCAGGTAATGATCAGTACACTAAGCCCACTTGGTTCCCCAAATTTCGTTCTTCTATGTTGAAGCGTTCGTTTCCAGTAAGAGTTTGAATTTTGGCGTTTCACTCTATTTTCTCCTATATTGATAGATGTATTTGGAACTCTAAATCAAACACGGTTTGTGCTACCTTCTTCAAACTTGACACAGTAAAGCAGTTTCAAGTTCTAGCTCTATGTTCTGTTTCCTCTTGATGTAGCACTCAGCAGTGACTGAGGAGAAACACTTTCATTGAAAGGGGTTGCCAAGCTTCCCAAAATTGCGAGTCTCCAGAAATCTCAGCAACTATTTTTTAACCCAAACTGGATGATACTTTCAGGTAATGATCAGTACACTAAGCTCACTTGGTTCCCCAAATTTCCTTCTTTTATGTTGAATCGTTCGCTTCCAGTAACTGTTTGAATTTTGGCGTTTCACTCTGTTTTCTCCTATATTGATAGATGTATTTGGAACTCTAAACCAAACACGGTTTGTGCTAGCTTCTTGAAACTTGAAACAGTAAAGCAGTTTCACGTTCTAGCTCTATGTTTTCTTTCCTCTTGATGTAGCACTCAGCAGTGACTGAGGAGAAACACTTTCATTGAACGGGGTTGCCAAGCTTCCCAAAATTGCGAGTCTCTAGAAATCTCAGCAAACATTTTTGTACCCAACGTGGATGATACTTTCAGGTAATGATCAGTACACTAAGCTCACTTCGTTCCCCAAATTTCGTTCTTCTATGTTGAAGCGTTCGTTTCCAGTAACAGTTTGAATTTTGGCGTTTCACTCTGTTTTCTCCTATATTGATAGATGTATTTGGAACTCTAAATCAAACACGGTTTGTGCTAGCTTCTTGAAACTTGACACAGTAAAGCAGTTTCAAGTTCTATCTCTATGTTCTCTTTTCTCTTGATGTAGCCCTAAGCAGTGACTTGGGAGAAACACTTTCATTGAAAGGGGTTGCCAAGCTTCCCAAAATTGCGAGTCTCCAGAAATCTCAGCAACTATTTTTTCACCCAAACTGGATGATACTTTCAGGTAATGATCAGTACACTGAGCCCACTTGGATCCCCAAATTTCGTTCTTCTATTTGAAGCGTTCGTTTCCAGTAACAGTTTGAATTTTGGCCTTTCACTCTTTTTTCTCCTATATTGATAGATGTATTTGGAACTCTAAACCACACCCGGTTTGTGCTAGCTTCTTGAAACTTGACACAGTAAAGCAGTTTCACGTTCTATCTCTATGTTCTGTTTCCTCTTGATGTAGCACACAGCAGTGACTGAGGAGAAACACTTTCATTGAAAGGGGTTGCCAAGCTTCCAAAAATTACGATTCCCCAGAAATCTCAGCAACTATTTTTTCACCCAAACTGGATGATACTTTCAGGTAATGATGAGTACACTAAGCCCACTGGGTTCCCCAAATTTCTTTCTTCTATGTTGAAGCGTTCGTTTCCAGTAACAGTTTGAATTTTGGCGTTTCGCTCTGTTTTCTCCTATATTGATAGATGTATTTGCAACTCTAAACCAAACACGGTTTGTGCTAGCTTCTTGAAACTTGACACAATAAAGCAGTTTCAAGTTCTATCTCTATGTTCTGTTTCCTCTTGATGTAGCCCTAAGCAGTGACTGGGGAGAAACACTTACATTGAAAGGGGTTGCAAAGCTTCCAGAAATTACGAGTCTCCAGAAATCTCAGCAACTATGATTTCACCCAACCTGGATGATACTTTCAGGTAATGATCAGTACACTAAGCCCACTTGGTTCCCCAAATTTCGTTCTTCTATGTTGAAGCGTTCGTTTCCAGTAACAGTTTGAATTTTGGCGTTTCACTCTGTTTTCTCCTATATTGATAGATGTATTTGGAACTCTAAATCAAACACGGTTTGTGCTAGCTTCTTGAAACTTGACACAGTAAAGCACTTTTACGTTCTATCTCTATTTTCTCTTTCCTCTTGATGTAGCACTCAGCAGTGACTGAGGAGAAACACTTTCATTGAAAGGGGTTGCCAAGCTCCCCAAAATTGCGAGTCTCCAGAAATCTCAGCAACTATTTTTTCACCCAAACTGGATGTTACTTTCAGGTAATAATCAGTACACTAAGCTCACTTGGTTCCCCAAATTTCGTTCTTTTATGTTGAAGCGTTCGCTTCCAGTAACTGTTTGAATTTTGGCGTTTCACTCTGTTTTCTCCTATACTGACAGATGTATTTGGAACTCTAAATCAAACACGGTTTGTGCTAGCTTCTTGAAACTTGACACAGTAAAGCAGTTTCACGTTCTATCTCTATGTTCTGTTTCCTCTGGATGTAGCCCTAAGCAGTGACTGGGGAGAAATACTTTCATTGACAGGGGTTGCCAAGCTTCCAGAAATTACGAGTCTCCAGAAATCTCAGCAACTATGATTTCACCCAACCTGGATGATACTTTCAGGTAATGATCAGTACACTAAGCCCACTTGGTTCGCCAAATTTCGTTCTTCTATGTTGAAGCGTTCGTTTCCAGTAAGAGTTTGAATTTTGGCGTTTCACTCTATTTTCTCCTATATTGATAGATGTATTTGGAACTCTAAATCAAACACGGTTTGTGCTACCTTCTTCAAACTTGACACAGTAAAGCAGTTTCAAGTTCTAGCTCTATATTCTGTTTCCTCTTGATGTAGCACTCAGCAGTGACTGAGGAGAAACACTTTCATTGAAAGGGGTTGCCAAGCTTCCCAAAATTGCGAGTCTCCAGAAATCTCAGCAACTATTTTTTAACCCAAACTGGATGATACTTTCAGGTAATGATCAGTACACTAAGCTCACTTGGTTCCCCAAATTTCGTTCTTTTATGTTGAAGCGTTTGCTTCCAGTAACTGTTTGAATTTTGGCGTTTCACTCTGTTTTCTCCTATATTGATAGATGTATTTGGAACTCTAAACCAAACACGGTTTGTGCTAGCTTCTTGAAACTTGACACAGTAAAGCAGTTTCACGTTCTCGCTCTATGTTTTGTTTCCTCTTGATGTAGCACTCAGCAGTGACTGAGGAGAAACACTTTCATTGAAAGGGGTTGCCAAGCTTCCCAAAATTGCGAGTCTCCAGAAATCTCAGCAACTATTTTTTAACCCAAACTGGATGATACTTTCAGGTAATGATCAGTACACTAAGCTCACTTGGTTCCCCAAATTTCGTTCTTTTATGTTGAAGCGTTCGCTTCCAGTAACTGTTTGAATTTTGGAGTTTCACTCTGTTTTCTCCTATACTGACAGATGTATTTGGAACTCTAAATCAAACACGGTTTGTGCTAGCTTCTTGAAACTTGACACAGTAAAGCAGTTTCAAGTTCTATCTCTATGTTTTCTTTCCTCTTGATGTAGCCCTAAGCAGTGACTGGGGAGAAACACTTTCATTGAAAGGGGTTGCCAAGCTTCCAAAAATTACGAGTCTCCAGAAATCTCAGCATCTATTTTTTCACCCAAACTTCATGATACTTTCAGGTAATGATGAGTACGCTAAGCCCACTGGGTTCCCCAAATTTAGTTCTTCTATGTTGAAGCGTTCGTTTCCAGTAACAGTTTGAATTTTGGCGTTTCACTCTGTTTTCTCCTATATTGATAGATGTATTTGGAACTCTAAACCAAACACGGTTTGTGCTAGCTTCTTGGAACTTGACACAGTAAAGCAGTTTCACGTTCTATCTCTATGTTCTGTTTCCTCTTGATGTAGCACTCAGCAGTGACTGAGGAGAAACACTTTCATTGAAAGGGGTTGCCAAGCTTCCCAAAATTGCGAGTCTCCAGAAATCTCAGCAACTATTTTTTAACCCAAACTGGATGATACTTTCAGGTAATGATCAGTACACTAAGCCCACTTGGTTCCCCAAATTTCGTTCTTCTATGTTGAAGCGTTCGCTTCCAGTAACAGTTTGAATTTTGGCGTTTCGCTCTGTTTTCTCCTATATTGATAGATGTATTTGGAACTCTAAACCAAACACGGTTTGTGCTAGCTTCTTGAAACTTGACACAGTAAAGCAGTTTTACGTTCTATCTCTATGTTCTGTTTCCTCTTGATGTAGCACTCAGCAGTGACTGAGGAGAAACACTTTCATTGAAAGGGGTTGCCAAGCTTCCCAAAATTGCGAGTCTCCAGAAATCTCAGCAACTATTTTTTCACCCAAACTGGATGATACTTTCAGGTAATGATCAGTACACTAAGCTCACTTGGTTCCCCAAATTTCGTTCTTTTATGTTGAAGCGTTCGCTTCCAGTAACTGTTTGAATTTTGGCGTTTCACTCTGTTTTCTCCTATACTGACAGATGTATTTGGAACTCTAAATCAAACACGGTTTGTGCTAGCTTCTTGAAACTTGACACAGTAAAGCAGTTTCACGTTCTATCTCTATGTTCTATTTCCTCTGGATGTAGCCCTAAGCAGTGACTGGGGAAAAATACTTTCATTGACAGGGGTTGCCAAGCTTCCAGAAATTACGAGTCTCCAGAAATCTCAGCAACTATGATTTCACCCAACCTGGATGATACTTTCAGGTAATGATCAGTACACTAAGCCCACTTGGTTCCCCAAATTTCGTTCTTCTATGTTGAAGCGTTCGTTTCCAGTAAGAGTTTGAATTTTGGCGTTTCACTCTATTTTCTCCTATATTGATAGATGTATTTGGAACTCTAAATCAAACACGGTTTGTGCTACCTTCTTCAAACTTGACACAGTAAAGCAGATTCAAGTTCTAGCTCTATGTTCTGTTTCCTCTTGATGTAGCACTCAGCAGTGACTGAGGAGAAACACTTTCATTGAAAGGGGTTGCCAAGCTTCCCAAAATTGCGAGTCTCCAGAAATCTCAGCAACTATTTTTTAACCCAAACTGGATGATACTTTCAGGTAATGATCAGTACACTAAGCTCACTTGGTTCCCCAAATTTCGTTCTTTTATGTTGAAGCGTTCGCTTCCAGTAACTGTTTGAATTTTGGCGTTTCACTCTGTTTTCTCCTATATTGATAGATGTATTTGGAACTCTAAACCAAACACGGTTTGTGCTAGCTTCTTGAAAATTGACACAGTAAAGCAGTTTCACGTTCTATCTCTATGTTCTGTTTCCTCTTGATGTAGCACTCAGCAGTGACTGAGGAGAAACACTTTCATTTAAAGGGGTTGCCAAGCTTCCCAAAATTGCGAGTCTCCAGATATCTCAGCAACTATTTTTTCACCCAAACTGGATGATACTTTCAGGTAATGATCAGTACACTAAGCTCACTTGGTTCCCCAAATTTCGTTCTTTTATGTTGAAGCGTTCGCTTCCAGTAACTGTTTGAATTTTGGCGTTTCACTCTGTTTTCTCCTATACTGACAGATGTATTTGGAACTCTAAATCAAACACGGTTTGTGCTAGCTTCTTGAAACTTGACACAGTAAAGCAGTTTCACGTTCTATCTCTATGTTCTGTTTCCTCTGGATGTAGCACTCAGCAGTGACTGAGGAGAAACACTTTCATTGAAAGGGGTTGCCAAGCTTCCCAAAATTGCGAGTCTCTAGAAATCTCAGCAAACAGTTTTTCACCCAAACTGGATGATACTTTCAGGTAATGATCAGTACACTAAGCTCACTTGGTTACCCAAATTTCGTTCTTCTATGTTGAAGCGTTCGTTACCAGTAACAGTTTGAATTTTGGCGTTTTACTCTGTTTTCTCCTATATTGATAGATGTATTTGGAACTCTAAATCAAACACGGTTTGTGCTAGCTTCTTGAAACTTGACACAATAAAGCAGTTTCAAGTTCTATCTCTATGTTCTGTCTCCTCTTGATGTAGCCCTAAGCAGTGACTGGGGAGAAACACTTTCATTGAAAGGGGTTGCCAAGCTTCCAAAAATTACGAGTCTCCAGAAATCTCAGCAACTATTTTTTCACCCAAACTGGATGATACTTTCAGGTAATGATCAGTACACTAAGCCCACTTGGTTCCCCAAATTTCGTTCTTCTATGTTGAAGCGTTCGTTTCCAGTAACAGTTTGAATTTTGGCGTTTCACTCTGTTTTCTCCTATATTGATAGATGTATTTGGAACTCTAAACCAAACACGGTTTGTGCAAGCTTCTTGAAACTTGAAACAGTAAAGCAGTTTCACGTTCTATCTCTATGTTTTCTTTCCTCTTGATGTAGCACTCAGCAGTGACTGAGGAGAAACACTTTCATTGAAAGGGGTTGCCAAGCTTCCCAAAATTGCGAGTCTCTAGAAATCTCAGCAACTATTTTTTCACCCAAACTGGATGATACTTTCAGGTAATGATGAGTACACTAAGCCCACTGGGTTCCCCAAATTTCGTTCTTCTATGTTGAAGCGTTCGTTTCCAGTAAGAGTTTGAATTTTGGCGTTTCACTCTATTTTCTCCTATATTGATAGATGTATTTGGAACTCTAAATCAAACACGGTTTGTGCTACCTTCTTCAAACTTGACACAGTAAAGCAGTTTCAAGTTCTAGCTCTATATTCTGTTTCCTCTTGATGTAGCACTCAGCAGTGACTGAGGAGAAACACTTTCATTGAAAGGGGTTGCCAAGCTTCCCAAAATTGCGAGTCTCCAGAAATCTCAGCAACTATTTTTTAACCCAAACTGGATGATACTTTCAGGTAATGATCAGTACACTAAGCTCACTTGGTTCCCCAAATTTCGTTCTTTTATGTTGAAGCGTTTGCTTCCAGTAACTGTTTGAATTTTGGCGTTTCACTCTGTTTTCTCCTATATTGATAGATGTATTTGGAACTCTAAACCAAACACGGTTTGTGCTAGCTTCTTGAAACTTGACACAGTAAAGCAGTTTCACGTTCTCGCTCTATGTTCTGTTTCCTCTTGATGTAGCACTCAGCAGTGACTGAGGAGAAACACTTTCATTGAAAGGGGTTGCCAAGCTTCCCAAAATTGCGAGTCTCCAGAAATCTCAGCAACTATTTTTTAACCCAAACTGGATGATACTTTCAGGTAATGATCAGTACACTAAGCTCACTTGGTTCCCCAAATTTCGTTCTTTTATGTTGAAGCGTTCGCTTCCAGTAACTGTTTGAATTTTGGAGTTTCACTCTGTTTTCTCCTATACTGACAGATGTATTTGGAACTCTAAATCAAACACGGTTTGTGCTAGCTTCTTGAAACTTGACACAGTAAAGCAGTTTCAAGTTCTATCTCTATGTTTTCTTTCCTCTTGATGTAGCCCTAAGCAGTGACTGGGGAGAAACACTTTCATTGAAAGGGGTTGCCAAGCTTCCAAAAATTACGAGTCTCCAGAAATCTCAGCATCTATTTTTTCACCCAAACTTCATGATACTTTCAGGTAATGATGAGTACGCTAAGCCCACTGGGTTCCCCAAATTTAGTTCTTCTATGTTGAAGCGTTCGTTTCCAGTAACAGTTTGAATTTTGGCGTTTCACTCTGTTTTCTCCTATATTGATAGATGTATTTGGAACTCTAAACCAAACACGGTTTGTGCTAGCTTCTTGGAACTTGACACAGTAAAGCAGTTTCACGTTCTATCTCTATGTTCTGTTTCCTCTTGATGTAGCACTCAGCAGTGACTGAGGAGAAACACTTTCATTGAAAGGGGTTGCCAAGCTTCCCAAAATTGCGAGTCTCCAGAAATCTCAGCAACTATTTTTTAACCCAAACTGGATGATACTTTCAGGTAATGATCAGTACACTAAGCCCACTTGGTTCCCCAAATTTCGTTCTTCTATGTTGAAGCGTTCGCTTCCAGTAACAGTTTGAATTTTGGCGTTTCGCTCTGTTTTCTCCTATATTGATAGATGTATTTGGAACTCTAAACCAAACACGGTTTGTGCTAGCTTCTTGAAACTTGACACAGTAAAGCAGTTTTACGTTCTATCTCTATGTTCTGTTTCCTCTTGATGTAGCACTCAGCAGTGACTGAGGAGAAACACTTTCATTGAAAGGGGTTGCCAAGCTTCCCAAAATTGCGAGTCTCCAGAAATCTCAGCAACTATTTTTTCACCCAAACTGGATGATACTTTCAGGTAATGATCAGTACACTAAGCTCACTTGGTTCCCCAAATTTCGTTCTTTTATGTTGAAGCGTTCGCTTCCAGTAACTGTTTGAATTTTGGCGTTTCACTCTGTTTTCTCCTATACTGACAGATGTATTTGGAACTCTAAATCAAACACGGTTTGTGCTAGCTTCTTGAAACTTGACACAGTAAAGCAGTTTCACGTTCTATCTCTATGTTCTATTTCCTCTGGATGTAGCCCTAAGCAGTGACTGGGGAAAAATACTTTCATTGACAGGGGTTGCCAAGCTTCCAGAAATTACGAGTCTCCAGAAATCTCAGCAACTATGATTTCACCCAACCTGGGTGATACTTTCAGGTAATGATCAGTACACTAAGCCCACTTGGTTCCCCAAATTTCGTTCTTCTATGTTGAAGCGTTCGTTTCCAGTAAGAGTTTGAATTTTGGCGTTTCACTCTATTTTCTCCTATATTGATAGATGTATTTGGAACTCTAAATCAAACACGGTTTGTGCTACCTTCTTCAAACTTGACACAGTAAAGCAGATTCAAGTTCTAGCTCTATGTTCTGTTTCCTCTTGATGTAGCACTCAGCAGTGACTGAGGAGAAACACTTTCATTGAAAGGGGTTGCCAAGCTTCCCAAAATTGCGAGTCTCCAGAAATCTCAGCAACTATTTTTTAACCCAAACTGGATGATACTTTCAGGTAATGATCAGTACACTAAGCTCACTTGGTTCCCCAAATTTCGTTCTTTTATGTTGAAGCGTTCGCTTCCAGTAACTGTTTGAATTTTGGCGTTTCACTCTGTTTTCTCCTATATTGATAGATGTATTTGGAACTCTAAACCAAACACGGTTTGTGCTAGCTTCTTGAAAATTGACACAGTAAAGCAGTTTCACGTTCTATCTCTATGTTCTGTTTCCTCTTGATGTAGCACTCAGCAGTGACTGAGGAGAAACACTTTCATTTAAAGGGGTTGCCAAGCTTCCCAAAATTGCGAGTCTCCAGATATCTCAGCAACTATTTTTTCACCCAAACTGGATGATACTTTCAGGTAATGATCAGTACACTAAGCTCACTTGGTTCCCCAAATTTCGTTCTTTTATGTTGAAGCGTTCGCTTCCAGTAACTGTTTGAATTTTGGCGTTTCACTCTGTTTTCTCCTATACTGACAGATGTATTTGGAACTCTAAATCAAACACGGTTTGTGCTAGCTTCTTGAAACTTGACACAGTAAAGCAGTTTCACGTTCTATCTCTATGTTCTGTTTCCTCTGGATGTAGCACTCAGCAGTGACTGAGGAGAAACACTTTCATTGAAAGGGGTTGCCAAGCTTCCCAAAATTGCGAGTCTCTAGAAATCTCAGCAAACAGTTTTTCACCCAAAGTGGATGATACTTTCAGGTAATGATCAGTACACTAAGCTCACTTGGTTACCCAAATTTCGTTCTTCTATGTTGAAGCGTTCGTTACCAGTAACAGTTTGAATTTTGGCGTTTTACTCTGTTTTCTCCTATATTGATAGATGTATTTGGAACTCTAAATCAAACACGGTTTGTGCTAGCTTCTTGAAACTTGACACAATAAAGCAGTTTCAAGTTCTATCTCTATGTTCTGTCTCCTCTTGATGTAGCCCTAAGCAGTGACTGGGGAGAAACACTTTCATTGAAAGGGGTTGCCAAGCTTCCAAAAATTACGAGTCTCCAGAAATCTCAGCAACTATTTTTTCACCCAAACTGGATGATACTTTCAGGTAATGATCAGTACACTAAGCCCACTTGGTTCCCCAAATTTCGTTCTTCTATGTTGAAGCGTTCGTTTCCAGTAACAGTTTGAATTTTGGCGTTTCACTCTGTTTTCTCCTATATTGATAGATGTATTTGGAACTCTAAACCAAACACGGTTTGTGCAAGCTTCTTGAAACTTGAAACAGTAAAGCAGTTTCACGTTCTATCTCTATGTTTTCTTTCCTCTTGATGTAGCACTCAGCAGTGACTGAGGAGAAACACTTTCATTGAAAGGGGTTGCCAAGCTTCCCAAAATTGCGAGTCTCTAGAAATCTCAGCAACTATTTTTTCACCCAAACTGGATGATACTTTCAGGTAATGATGAGTACACTAAGCCCACTGGGTTCCCCAAATTTCGTTCTTCTATGTTGAAGCGTTCGTTTCCAGTAACAGTTTGAAATTTGGCGTTTAGCTCTGTTTTCTCCTATATTGATAGATGTATTTGCAACTCTAAAACAAACACGGTTTGTGCTACCTTCTTCAAACTTGACACAGTAAAGCAGTTTCACGTTCTCGCTCTATGTTCTGTTTCCTCTTGATGTAGCACTCAGCAGTGACTGAGGAGAAACACTTTCATTGAAAGGGGTTGCCAAGCTTCCCAAAATTGCGAGTCTCCAGAAATCTCAGCAACTATTTTTTAACCCAAACTGGATGATACTTTCAGGTAATGATCAGTACACTAAGCTCACTTGGTTCCCCAAATTTCGTTCTTTTATGTTGAAGCGTTCGCTTCCAGTAACTGTTTGAATTTTGGAGTTTCACTCTGTTTTCTCCTATACTGACAGATGTATTTGGAACTCTAAATCAAACACGGTTTGTGCTAGCTTCTTGAAACTTGACACAGTAAAGCAGTTTCAAGTTCTATCTCTATGTTTTCTTTCCTCTTGATGTAGCCCTAAGCAGTGACTGGGGAGAAACACTTTCATTGAAAGGGGTTGCCAAGCTTCCAAAAATTACGAGTCTCCAGAAATCTCAGCATCTATTTTTTCACCCAAACTTCATGATACTTTCAGGTAATGATGAGTACGCTAAGCCCACTGGGTTCCCCAAATTTAGTTCTTCTATGTTGAAGCGTTCGTTTCCAGTAACAGTTTGAATTTTGGCGTTTCACTCTGTTTTCTCCTATATTGATAGATGTATTTGGAACTCTAAACCAAACACGGTTTGTGCTAGCTTCTTGGAACTTGACACAGTAAAGCAGTTTCACGTTCTATCTCTATGTTCTGTTTCCTCTTGATGTAGCACTCAGCAGTGACTGAGGAGAAACACTTTCATTGAAAGGGGTTGCCAAGCTTCCCAAAATTGCGAGTCTCCAGAAATCTCAGCAACTATTTTTTAACCCAAACTGGATGATACTTTCAGGTAATGATCAGTACACTAAGCCCACTTGGTTCCCCAAATTTCGTTCTTCTATGTTGAAGCGTTCGCTTCCAGTAACAGTTTGAATTTTGGCGTTTCGCTCTGTTTTCTCCTATATTGATAGATGTATTTGGAACTCTAAACCAAACACGGTTTGTGCTAGCTTCTTGAAACTTGACACAGTAAAGCAGTTTTACGTTCTATCTCTATGTTCTGTTTCCTCTTGATGTAGCACTCAGCAGTGACTGAGGAGAAACACTTTCATTGAAAGGGGTTGCCAAGCTTCCCAAAATTGCGAGTCTCCAGAAATCTCAGCAACTATTTTTTCACCCAAACTGGATGATACTTTCAGGTAATGATCAGTACACTAAGCTCACTTGGTTCCCCAAATTTCGTTCTTTTATGTTGAAGCGTTCGCTTCCAGTAACTGTTTGAATTTTGGCGTTTCACTCTGTTTTCTCCTATACTGACAGATGTATTTGGAACTCTAAATCAAACACGGTTTGTGCTAGCTTCTTGAAACTTGACACAGTAAAGCAGTTTCACGTTCTATCTCTATGTTCTATTTCCTCTGGATGTAGCCCTAAGCAGTGACTGGGGAAAAATACTTTCATTGACAGGGGTTGCCAAGCTTCCAGAAATTACGAGTCTCCAGAAATCTCAGCAACTATGATTTCACCCAACCTGGGTGATACTTTCAGGTAATGATCAGTACACTAAGCCCACTTGGTTCCCCAAATTTCGTTCTTCTATGTTGAAGCGTTCGTTTCCAGTAAGAGTTTGAATTTTGGCGTTTCACTCTATTTTCTCCTATATTGATAGATGTATTTGGAACTCTAAATCAAACACGGTTTGTGCTACCTTCTTCAAACTTGACACAGTAAAGCAGATTCAAGTTCTAGCTCTATGTTCTGTTTCCTCTTGATGTAGCACTCAGCAGTGACTGAGGAGAAACACTTTCATTGAAAGGGGTTGCCAAGCTTCCCAAAATTGCGAGTCTCCAGAAATCTCAGCAACTATTTTTTAACCCAAACTGGATGATACTTTCAGGTAATGATCAGTACACTAAGCTCACTTGGTTCCCCAAATTTCGTTCTTTTATGTTGAAGCGTTTGCTTCCAGTAACTGTTTGAATTTTGGCGTTTCACTCTGTTTTCTCCTATATTGATAGATGTATTTGGAACTCTAAACCAAACACGGTTTGTGCTAGCTTCTTGAAAATTGACACAGTAAAGCAGTTTCACGTTCTATCTCTATGTTCTGTTTCCTCTTGATGTAGCACTCAGCAGTGACTGAGGAGAAACACTTTCATTTAAAGGGGTTGCCAAGCTTCCCAAAATTGCGAGTCTCCAGATATCTCAGCAACTATTTTTTCACCCAAACTGGATGATACTTTCAGGTAATGATCAGTACACTAAGCTCACTTGGTTCCCCAAATTTCGTTCTTTTATGTTGAAGCGTTCGCTTCCAGTAACTGTTTGAATTTTGGCGTTTCACTCTGTTTTCTCCTATACTGACAGATGTATTTGGAACTCTAAATCAAACACGGTTTGTGCTAGCTTCTTGAAACTTGACACAGTAAAGCAGTTTCACGTTCTATCTCTATGTTCTGTTTCCTCTGGATGTAGCACTCAGCAGTGACTGAGGAGAAACACTTTCATTGAAAGGGGTTGCCAAGCTTCCCAAAATTGCGAGTCTCTAGAAATCTCAGCAAACAGTTTTTCACCCAAACTGGATGATACTTTCAGGTAATGATCAGTACACTAAGCTCACTTGGTTACCCAAATTTCGTTCTTCTATGTTGAAGCGTTCGTTACCAGTAACAGTTTGAATTTTGGCGTTTTACTCTGTTTTCTCCTATATTGATAGATGTATTTGGAACTCTAAATCAAACACGGTTTGTGCTAGCTTCTTGAAACTTGACACAATAAAGCAGTTTCAAGTTCTATCTCTATGTTCTGTCTCCTCTTGATGTAGCCCTAAGCAGTGACTGGGGAGAAACACTTTCATTGAAAGGGGTTGCCAAGCTTCCAAAAATTACGAGTCTCCAGAAATCTCAGCAACTATTTTTTCACCCAAACTGGATGATACTTTCAGGTAATGATCAGTACACTAAGCCCACTTGGTTCCCCAAATTTCGTTCTTCTATGTTGAAGCGTTCGTTTCCAGTAACAGTTTGAATTTTGGCGTTTCACTCTGTTTTCTCCTATATTGATAGATGTATTTGGAACTCTAAACCAAACACGGTTTGTGCAAGCTTCTTGAAACTTGAAACAGTAAAGCAGTTTCACGTTCTATCTCTATGTTTTCTTTCCTCTTGATGTAGCACTCAGCAGTGACTGAGGAGAAACACTTTCATTGAAAGGGGTTGCCAAGCTTCCCAAAATTGCGAGTCTCTAGAAATCTCAGCAACTATTTTTTCACCCAAACTGGATGATACTTTCAGGTAATGATGAGTACACTAAGCCCACTGGGTTCCCCAAATTTCGTTCTTCTATGTTGAAGCGTTCGTTTCCAGTAAGAGTTTGAATTTTGGCGTTTCACTCTATTTTCTCCTATATTGATAGATGTATTTGGAACTCTAAATCAAACACGGTTTGTGCTACCTTCTTCAAACTTGACACAGTAAAGCAGTTTCAAGTTCTAGCTCTATATTCTGTTTCCTCTTGATGTAGCACTCAGCAGTGACTGAGGAGAAACACTTTCATTGAAAGGGGTTGCCAAGCTTCCCAAAATTGCGAGTCTCCAGAAATCTCAGCAACTATTTTTTAACCCAAACTGGATGATACTTTCAGGTAATGATCAGTACACTAAGCTCACTTGGTTCCCCAAATTTCGTTCTTTTATGTTGAAGCGTTTGCTTCCAGTAACTGTTTGAATTTTGGCGTTTCACTCTGTTTTCTCCTATATTGATAGATGTATTTGGAACTCTAAACCAAACACGGTTTGTGCTAGCTTCTTGAAACTTGACACAGTAAAGCAGTTTCACGTTCTCGCTCTATGTTCTGTTTCCTCTTGATGTAGCACTCAGCAGTGACTGAGGAGAAACACTTTCATTGAAAGGGGTTGCCAAGCTTCCCAAAATTGCGAGTCTCCAGAAATCTCAGCAACTATTTTTTAACCCAAACTGGATGATACTTTCAGGTAATGATCAGTACACTAAGCTCACTTGGTTCCCCAAATTTCGTTCTTTTATGTTGAAGCGTTCGCTTCCAGTAACTGTTTGAATTTTGGAGTTTCACTCTGTTTTCTCCTATACTGACAGATGTATTTGGAACTCTAAATCAAACACGGTTTGTGCTAGCTTCTTGAAACTTGACACAGTAAAGCAGTTTCAAGTTCTATCTCTATGTTTTCTTTCCTCTTGATGTAGCCCTAAGCAGTGACTGGGGAGAAACACTTTCATTGAAAGGGGTTGCCAAGCTTCCAAAAATTACGAGTCTCCAGAAATCTCAGCATCTATTTTTTCACCCAAACTTCATGATACTTTCAGGTAATGATGAGTACGCTAAGCCCACTGGGTTCCCCAAATTTAGTTCTTCTATGTTGAAGCGTTCGTTTCCAGTAACAGTTTGAATTTTGGCGTTTCACTCTGTTTTCTCCTATATTGATAGATGTATTTGGAACTCTAAACCAAACACGGTTTGTGCTAGCTTCTTGGAACTTGACACAGTAAAGCAGTTTCACGTTCTATCTCTATGTTCTGTTTCCTCTTGATGTAGCACTCAGCAGTGACTGAGGAGAAACACTTTCATTGAAAGGGGTTGCCAAGCTTCCCAAAATTGCGAGTCTCCAGAAATCTCAGCAACTATTTTTTAACCCAAACTGGATGATACTTTCAGGTAATGATCAGTACACTAAGCCCACTTGGTTCCCCAAATTTCGTTCTTCTATGTTGAAGCGTTCGCTTCCAGTAACAGTTTGAATTTTGGCGTTTCGCTCTGTTTTCTCCTATATTGATAGATGTATTTGGAACTCTAAACCAAACACGGTTTGTGCTAGCTTCTTGAAACTTGACACAGTAAAGCAGTTTTACGTTCTATCTCTATGTTCTGTTTCCTCTTGATGTAGCACTCAGCAGTGACTGAGGAGAAACACTTTCATTGAAAGGGGTTGCCAAGCTTCCCAAAATTGCGAGTCTCCAGAAATCTCAGCAACTATTTTTTCACCCAAACTGGATGATACTTTCAGGTAATGATCAGTACACTAAGCTCACTTGGTTCCCCAAATTTCGTTCTTTTATGTTGAAGCGTTCGCTTCCAGTAACTGTTTGAATTTTGGCGTTTCACTCTGTTTTCTCCTATACTGACAGATGTATTTGGAACTCTAAATCAAACACGGTTTGTGCTAGCTTCTTGAAACTTGACACAGTAAAGCAGTTTCACGTTCTATCTCTATGTTCTATTTCCTCTGGATGTAGCCCTAAGCAGTGACTGGGGAAAAATACTTTCATTGACAGGGGTTGCCAAGCTTCCAGAAATTACGAGTCTCCAGAAATCTCAGCAACTATGATTTCACCCAACCTGGGTGATACTTTCAGGTAATGATCAGTACACTAAGCCCACTTGGTTCCCCAAATTTCGTTCTTCTATGTTGAAGCGTTCGTTTCCAGTAAGAGTTTGAATTTTGGCGTTTCACTCTATTTTCTCCTATATTGATAGATGTATTTGGAACTCTAAATCAAACACGGTTTGTGCTACCTTCTTCAAACTTGACACAGTAAAGCAGATTCAAGTTCTAGCTCTATGTTCTGTTTCCTCTTGATGTAGCACTCAGCAGTGACTGAGGAGAAACACTTTCATTGAAAGGGGTTGCCAAGCTTCCCAAAATTGCGAGTCTCCAGAAATCTCAGCAACTATTTTTTAACCCAAACTGGATGATACTTTCAGGTAATGATCAGTACACTAAGCTCACTTGGTTCCCCAAATTTCGTTCTTTTATGTTGAAGCGTTCGCTTCCAGTAACTGTTTGAATTTTGGCGTTTCACTCTGTTTTCTCCTATATTGATAGATGTATTTGGAACTCTAAACCAAACACGGTTTGTGCTAGCTTCTTGAAAATTGACACAGTAAAGCAGTTTCACGTTCTATCTCTATGTTCTGTTTCCTCTTGATGTAGCACTCAGCAGTGACTGAGGAGAAACACTTTCATTTAAAGGGGTTGCCAAGCTTCCCAAAATTGCGAGTCTCCAGATATCTCAGCAACTATTTTTTCACCCAAACTGGATGATACTTTCAGGTAATGATCAGTACACTAAGCTCACTTGGTTCCCCAAATTTCGTTCTTTTATGTTGAAGCGTTCGCTTCCAGTAACTGTTTGAATTTTGGCGTTTCACTCTGTTTTCTCCTATACTGACAGATGTATTTGGAACTCTAAATCAAACACGGTTTGTGCTAGCTTCTTGAAACTTGACACAGTAAAGCAGTTTCACGTTCTATCTCTATGTTCTGTTTCCTCTGGATGTAGCACTCAGCAGTGACTGAGGAGAAACACTTTCATTGAAAGGGGTTGCCAAGCTTCCCAAAATTGCGAGTCTCTAGAAATCTCAGCAAACAGTTTTTCACCCAAACTGGATGATACTTTCAGGTAATGATCAGTACACTAAGCTCACTTGGTTACCCAAATTTCGTTCTTCTATGTTGAAGCGTTCGTTACCAGTAACAGTTTGAATTTTGGCGTTTTACTCTGTTTTCTCCTATATTGATAGATGTATTTGGAACTCTAAATCAAACACGGTTTGTGCTAGCTTCTTGAAACTTGACACAATAAAGCAGTTTCAAGTTCTATCTCTATGTTCTGTCTCCTCTTGATGTAGCCCTAAGCAGTGACTGGGGAGAAACACTTTCATTGAAAGGGGTTGCCAAGCTTCCAAAAATTACGAGTCTCCAGAAATCTCAGCAACTATTTTTTCACCCAAACTGGATGATACTTTCAGGTAATGATCAGTACACTAAGCCCACTTGGTTCCCCAAATTTCGTTCTTCTATGTTGAAGCGTTCGTTTCCAGTAACAGTTTGAATTTTGGCGTTTCACTCTGTTTTCTCCTATATTGATAGATGTATTTGGAACTCTAAACCAAACACGGTTTGTGCAAGCTTCTTGAAACTTGACACAGTAAAGCAGTTTCACGTTCTATCTCTATGTTTTCTTTCCTCTTGATGTAGCACTCAGCAGTGACTGAGGAGAAACACTTTCATTGAAAGGGGTTGCCAAGCTTCCCAAAATTGCGAGTCTCTAGAAATCTCAGCAACTATTTTTTCACCCAAACTGGATGATACTTTCAGGTAATGATGAGTACACTAAGCCCACTGGGTTCCCCAAATTTCGTTCTTCTATGTTGAAGCGTTCGTTTCCAGTAACAGTTTGAAATTTGGCGTTTAGCTCTGTTTTCTCCTATATTGATAGATGTATTTGCAACTCTAAAACAAACACGGTTTGTGCTACCTTCTTCAAACTTGACACAGTAAAGCAGTTTCAAGTTCTAGCTCTATGTTCTGTTTACTCTTGATGTAGCACTCAGCAGTGACTGAGGAGAAACACTTTCATTGAAAGGGGTTGCCAAGCTTTCCAAAATTGCGAGTCTCCAGAAATCTCAGCAACTATTTTTTAACCCAAACTGGATGATACTTTCAGGTAATGATCAGTACACTAAGCTCACTTGGTTCCCCAAATTTCGTTCTTTTATGTTGAAGCGTTCGCTTCCAGTAACTGTTTGAATTTTGGCGTTTCACTCTGTTTTCTCCTATACTGACAGTTGTATTTGGAACTCTAAATCAAACAGGGTTTGTGGTAGCTTCTTGAAACTTGACACAGTAAAGCAGTATCATGTTCTATCTCTATGTTCTGTTTCCTCTGGATGTAGCCCTAAGCAGTGACTGGGGGAAAACACTTTCATTGAAAGGGGTTGCCAAGCTTCCAGAAATTACGAGTCTCCAGAAATCTCAGCAACTATGATTTCACCCAACCTGGATGATACTTTCAGGTAATGATCAGTACACTAAGCCCACTTGGTTCCCCAAATTTCGTTCTTCTATGTTGAAGCGTTCGTTTCCAGTAACAGTTTGAATTTTGGCGTTTCACTCTGTTTTCTCCTATATTGATAGATGTATTTGGAACTCTAAATCAAACACGGTTTGTGCTAGCTTCTTGAAACTTGACACAGTAAAGCACTTTTACGTTCTATCTCTATTTTCTCTTTCCTCTTGATGTAGCACTCAGCAGTGACTGAGGAGAAACACTTTCATTGAAAGGGGTTGCCAAGCTCCCCAAAATTGCGAGTCTCCAGAAATCTCAGTAACTATTTTTTCACCCAAACTGGATGATATTTTCAGGTAATAATCAGTACACTAAGCTCACTTGGTTCCCCAAATTTCGTTCTTTTATGTTGAAGCGTTCGCTTCCAGTAACTGTTTGAATTTTGGCGTTTCACTCTGTTTTCTCCTATACTGACAGATGTATTTGGAACTCTAAATCAAACACGGTTTGTGCTAGCTTCTTGAAGCTTGACACAGTAAAGCAGTTTCACGTTCTATCTCTATGTTCTGTTTCCTCTGGATGTAGCCCTAAGCAGTGACTGGGGAGAAATACTTTCATTGACAGGGGTTGCCAAGCTTCCAGAAATTACGAGTCTCCAGAAATCTCAGCAACTATGATTTCACCCAACCTGGATGATACTTTCAGGTAATGATCAGTACACTAAGCCTACTTGGTTCCCCAAATTTCGTTCTTCTATGTTGAAGCGTTCGTTTCCAGTAAGAGTTTGAATTTTGGCGTTTCACTCTATTTTCTCCTATATTGATAGATGTATTTGGAACTCTAAATCAAACACGGTTTGTGCTACCTTCTTCAAACTTGACACAGTAAAGCAGTTTCAAGTTCTATCTCTATGTTCTGTCTCCTCTTGATGTAGCCCTAAGCAGTGACTGGGGAGAAACACTTTCATTGAAAGGGGTTGCCAAGCTTCCAAAAATTACGAGTCTCCAGAAATCTCAGCATCTATTTTTTCACCCAAACTTGATGATACTTTCAGGTAATGATGAGTACGCTAAGCCCACTGGGTTCCCCAAATTTCGTTCTTCTATGTTGAAGCGTTCGTTTCCAGTAACAGTTTGAATTTTGGCGTTTCACTCTGTTTTCTCCTATATTGATAGATGTATTTGGAACTCTAAACCAAACACGGTTTGTGCTAGCTTCTTGAAACTTGACACAGTAAAGCAGTTTCACGTTCTCTATCTATGTTCTGTTTCCTCTTGATGTAGCACTCAGCAGTGACTGAGGAGAAACACTTTCATTGAAAGGGGTTGCCAAGCTTCCCAAAATTGCGAGTCTCCAGAAATCTCAGCAACTATTTTTTAACCCAAACTGGATGATACTTTCAGGTAATGATCAGTACACTAAGCCCACTTGGTTCCCCAAATTTCGTTCTTCTATGTTAAAGCGTTCGTTTCCAGTAACAGTTTGAATTTTGGCGTTTCACTCTGTTTTCTCCTATATTGATACATGTATTTGGAACTCTAAACCAAACACGGTTTGTGCTAGCTTCTTGAAACTTGACACAGTAAAGCAGTTTCACGTTCTATCTCTATGTTCTGTTTCCTCTTGATGTAGCACTCAGCAGTGACTGAGGAGAAACACTTTCATTTAAAGTGGTTGCCAAGCTTCCCAAAATTGAGAGTCTCCAGAAATCTCAGCAACTATTTTTTCACCCAAACTGGATGATACTTTCAGGTAATGATCAGTACACTAAGCTCACTTGGTTCCCCAAATTTCGTTCTTTTATGTTGAAGCGTTCGCTTCCAGTAACTGTTTGAATTTTGGCGTTTCACTCTGTTTTCTCCTATACTGACAGATGTATTTGGAACTCTAAATCAAACACGGTTTGTGCTAGCTTCTAGAAACTTGACACAGTAAAGCAGTTTCACGTTCTATCTCTATGTTTTCTTTCCTCTGGATGTAGCACTCAGCAGTGACTGAGGAGAAACACTTTCATTGAAAGGGGTTGCCAAGCTTCCCAAAATTGCGAGTCTCTAGAAATCTCAGCAAACAGTTTTTCACCCAAAGTGGATGATACTTTCAGGTAATGATCAGTACACTAAGCTCACTTGGTTACCCAAATTTCGTTCTTCTATGTTGAAGCGTTCGTTTCCAGTAACAGTTTGAATTTTGGCGTTTCACTCTGTTTTCTCCTATATTGATAGATGTATTTGGAACTCTAAATCAAACACGGTTTGTGCTAGCTTCTTGAAACTTGACACAATAAAGCAGTTTCACGTTCTATCTCTATATTCTGTTTCCTCTTGCTGTAGCCCTAAGCAGTGACTCAGGAGAAACACTTTCATTGAAAGGGGTTGCCAAGCTTCCCAAAACTGCGAGTCTCCAGAAATCTCAGCAACTATTTTTTCACCCAAACTGGATGATACTTTCAGGTAATGATCAGTACACTAAGCCCACTTGGTTCCCCAAATTTCGTTCTTCTATGTTGAAGCGTTCGTTTCCAGTAACAGTTTGAATTTTGGCGTTTCACTCTGTTTTCTCCTATATTGATAGATGTATTTGGAACTCTAAACCAAACACGGTTTGTGCAAGCTTCTTGAAACTTGAAACAGTAAAGCAGTTTCACGTTCTATCTCTATGTTTTCTTTCCTCTTGATGTAGCACTCAGCAGTGACTGAGGAGAAACACTTTCATTGAAAGGGGTTGCCAAGCTTCCCAAAATTGCGAGTCTCTAGAAATCTCAGCAAACATTTTTGTACCCAACGTGGATGATACTTTCAGGTAATGATCAGTACACTATGCTCACTTCGTTCCCCAAATTTCGTTCTTCTATGTTGAAGCGTTCGTTTCCAGTAACAGTTTGAATTTTGGCGTTTCACTCTGTTTTCTCCTATATTGATAGATGTATTTGGAACTCTAAATCAAACACGGTTTGTGCTAGCTTCTTGAAACTTGACACAGTAAAGCAGTTTCAAGTTCTATCTCTATGTTCTGTTTTCTCTTGATGTAGCCCTAAGCAGTGACTGGGGAGAAACACTTTCATTGAAAGGGGTTGCCAAGCTTCCCAAAATTGCGAGTCTCCAGAAATCTCAGCAACTATTTTTTCACCCAAACTGGATGATACTTTCAGGTAATGATCAGTACACTGAGCCCACTTGGATCCCCAAATTTCGTTCTTCTATGTTGAAGCGTTCGTTTCCAGTAACAGTTTGAATTTTGGCCTTTCACTCTGTTTTCTCCTATATTGATAGATGTATTTGGAACTCTAAATCAAACACGGTTTGTGCTAGCTTCTTGAAACTTGACACAGTAAAGCAGTTTTACGTTCTATCTCTATTTTCTCTTTCCCCTTGATGTAGCACTCAGCAGTGACTGAGGAGAAACACTTTCATTGAAAGGGGTTGCCAAGCTCCCCAAAATTGCGAGTCTCCAGACATCTCAGCAACTATTTTTTCACCCAAACTGGATGATACTTTCAGGTAATAATCAGTACACTAAGCTCACTTGGTTCCCCAAATTTCGTTCTTTTATGTTGAAGCGTTCGCTTCCAGTAACTGTTTGAATTTTGGCGTTTCACTCTGTTTTCTCCTATACTGACAGATGTATTTGGAACTCTAAATCAAACACGGTTTGTGCTAGCTTCTTGAAACTTGACACAGTAAAGCAGTTTCACGTTCTATCTCTATGTTCTGTTTCCTCTGGATGTAGCCATAAGCAGTTACTGGGGAGAAATACTTTCATTGACAGGGGTTGCCAAGCTTCCAGAAATTACGAGTCTCCAGAAATCTCAGCAACTATGATTTCACCCAAACTGGATGATACTTTCAGGTAATGATCAGTACACTAAGCCCACTTGGTTCCCCAAATTTCGTTCTTCTATGTTAAAGCGTTCGTTTCCAGTAACTGTTTGAATTTTGGCGTTTCACTCTGTTTTCTCCTATACTGACAGATGTATTTGGAACTCTAAATCAAACACGGTTTGTGCTAGCTTCTTGAAACTTGACACAGTAAAGCACTTTCACGTTCTATCTCTATGTTCTGTTTCCTCTGGATGTAGCCGTAAGCAGTGACTGGGGAGAAATACTTTCATTGACAGGGGTTGCCAAGCTTCCAGAAATTACGAGTCTCCAGAAATCTCAGCAACTATGATTTCACCCAACCTGGATGATACTTTCAGGTAATGATCAGTACACTAAGCCCACATGTTTCCCCAAATTTCGTTCTTCTATGTAGAAGCGTTCGTTTCCAGTAACAGTTTGAATTTTGGCGTTTCGCTCTGTTTTCTCCTATATTGATAGATGTATTTGGAACTCTAAACCAAACACGGTTTGTGCTAGCTTCTTGAAACTTGACACAGTAAAGCAGTTTTACGTTCTATCTCTATGTTCTGTTTCCTCTGGATGTAGCCCTAAGCAGTGACTGGGGAGAAATACTTTCATTGAAAGGGGTTGCCAAGCTTCCCAAAATTGCGAGTCTCCAGAAATCTCAGCAACTATGATTTCACCCAAACTGGATGATACTTTCAGGTAATGATCAGTACACTAAGCCCACTTGGTTCCCCAAATTTCGTTCTTTTATGTTGAAGCGTTCGCTTCCAGTAACTGTTTGAATTTTGGCGTTTCACTCTATTTTCTCCTATACTGACAGATGTATTTGGAACTCTAAATCAAACACGGTTTGTGCTACCTTCTTCAAACTTGACACAGTAAAGCAGTTTCACGTTCTATCTCTATGTTCTGTCTCCTCTTGATGTAGCCCTAAGCAGTGACTGGGGAAAAATACTTTCATTGAAAGGGGTTGCCAAGCTTCCAGAAATTAGGAGTCTCCAGAAATCTCAGCAACTATGATTTCACCCAAACTTGATGATACTTTCAGGTAATGATCAGTACACTAAGCTCACTTGGTTCCCCAAATTTCGTTCTTTTATGTTGAAGCGTTCGCTTCCAGTAACTGTTTGAATTTTGGCGTTTCACTCTGTTTTCTCCTATACTGACAGATGTATTTGGAACTCTAAATCAAACACGGTTTGTGCTAGCTTCTTGAAACTTGACACAGTAAAGCAGTTTCACGTTCTATCTCTATGTTCTGTTTCCTCTGGATGTAGCCCTAAGCAGTGACTGGGGAGAAACACTTTCATTGAAAGGGGTTGCCAAGCTTCCAGAAATTACGAGTCTCCAGAAATCTCAGCAACTATGATTTCACCCAACCTGGATGATACTTTCAGGTAATGATCAGTACACTAAGCCCACTTGTTTCCCCAAATTTCGTTCTTCTATGTTGAAGCGTTCGTTTCCAGTAACAGTTTGAATTTTGGCGTTTCGCTCTGTTTTCTCCTATATTGATAGATGTATTTGGAACTCTAACCCAAACACGGTTTGTGCTAGCTTCTTGAAACTTGACAGAGTAAAGCAGTTTCACGTTCTATCTCTATGTTCTGTCTCCTCTTGATGTAGCCCTAAGCAGTGACTGGGGAGAAACACTTTCATTGAAAGGGGTTGCCAAGCTTCCAAAAATTACGAGTCTCCAGAAATCTCAGCATCTATTTTTTCACCCAAACTTGATGATACTTTCAGGTAATGATGAGTACGCTAAGCCCACTGGGTTCCCCAAATTTCGTTCTTCTATGTTGAAGCGTTCGTTTCCAGTAACAGTTTGAATTTTGGCGTTTCACTCTGTTTTCTCCTATACTGACAGATGTATTTGGAACTCTAAACCAAACACGGTTTGTGCTAGCTTCTTGAAACTTGACACAGTAAAGCAGTTTCACGTTCTATATCTATGTTCTGTTTCCTCTTGATGTAGCACTCAGCAGTGACTGAGGAGAAACACTTTCATTGAAAGGGGTTGCCAAGCTTCCCAAAATTGCGAGTCTCCAGAAATCTCAGCAACTATGATTTCACCCAAGCTGGATGATACTTTCAGGTAATGATCAGTACGCTAAGCCCACTGGGTTCCCCAAATTTCGTTCTTCTATGTTGAAGCGTTCGTTTCCAGTAACAGTTTGAATTTTGGCGATTCACTCTGTTTTCTCCTATATTGATACATGTATTTGGAACTCTAAACCAAACACGGTTTGTGCTAGATTCTTGAAACTTGACACAGTAAAGCAGTTTCACGTTCTATCTCTATGTTCTGTTTCCTCTTGATATAGCACTCAGCAGTGACTGAGGAGAAACACTTTCATTGAAAGGGGTTGCCAAGCTTCCCAAAATTGCGAGTCTCCAGAAATCTCAGCATCTATTTTTTCACACAAACTGGATGATACTTTCAGGTAATGATCAGTACACTAAGCTCACTTGGTTCCCCAAATTTCGTTCTTTTATGTTGAAGCGTTCGCTTCCAGTAACTGTTTGAATTTTGGCGTTTCACTCTGTTTTCTCCTATACTGACAGATGTATTTGGAACTCTAAATCAAACACGGTTTGTGCTAGCTTCTTGAAACTTGACACAGTAAAGCTGTTTCACGTTCTATCTCTATGTTCTGTTTCCTCTGGATGTAGCCGTAAGCAGTGACTGGGGAGAAATACTTTCATTGACAGGGGTTGCCAATCTTCCAGAAATTACGAGTCTCCAGAAATCTCAGCTACTATGATTTCACCCAACCTGGATGATACTTTCAGGTAATGATCAGTACACTAAGCCCACTTGGATCCCCAAATTTCGTTCTTTTATGTTGAAGCGTTCGCTTCCAGTAACTGTTTGAATTTTGGCGTTTCACTCTGTTTTCTCCTATACTGACAGATGTATTTGGAACTCTAAATCAAACACGGTTTGTGCTAGCTTCTTGAAACTTGACACAGTAAAGCAGTTTCACGTTCTATCTCTATGTTCTATTTCCTCTGGATGTAGCCCTAAGCAGTGACTGGGGAAAAATACTTTCATTGACAGGGGTTGCCAAGCTTCCAGAAATTACGAGTCTCCAGAAATCTCAGCAACTATGATTTCACCCAACCTGGGTGATACTTTCAGGTAATGATCAGTACACTAAGCCCACTTGGTTCCCCAAATTTCGTTCTTCTATGTTGAAGCGTTCGTTTCCAGTAAGAGTTTGAAATTTGGCGTTTCACTCTATTTTCTCATATATTGATAGATGTATTTGGAACTCTAAATCAAACACGGTTTGTGCTACCTTCTTCAAACTTGACACAGTAAAGCAGTTTCAAGTACTAGCTCTATGTTCTGTTTCCTCTTGATGTAGCACTCAGCAGTGACTGAGGAGAAACACTTTCATTGAAAGGGCTTGCCAAGCTTCCCAAAATTGCGAGTCTCCAGAAATCTCAGCAACTATTTTTTAACCCAAACTGGATGATACTTTCAGGTAATGATCAGTACACTAAGCTCACTTGGTTCCCCAAATTTCGTTCTTTTATGTTGAAGCGTTCGCTTCCAGTAACTGTTTGAATTTTGGCGTTTCACTCTGTTTTCTCCTATACTGACAGATGTATTTGGAACTCTAAATCAAACACGGTTTGTGCTAGCTTCTTGAAACTTGACACAGTAAAGTAGTTTCACGTTCTATCTCTATGTTCTGTTTCCTCTGGATGTAGCACTCAGCAGTGACTGAGGAGAAACACTTTCATTGAAAGGGGTTGCCAAGCTTCCCAAAATTGCGAGTCTCTAGAAATCTCAGCAAACAGTTTTTCACCCAAAGTGGATGATACTTTCAGGTAATGATCAGTACACTAAGCTCACTTGGTTACCCAAATTTCGTTCTTCTATGTTGAAGCGTTCGTTTCCAGTAACAGTTTGAATTTTGGCGTTTTACTCTGTTTTCTCCTATATTGATAGATGTATTTGGAACTCTAAATCAAACACGGTTTGTGCTAGCTTCTTGAAACTTGACACAATAAAGCAGTTTCAAGTTCTATCTCTATGTTCTGTCTCCTCTTGATGTAGCCCTAAGCAGTGACTGGGGAGAAACACTTTCATTGAAAGGGGTTGCCAAGCTTCCAAAAATTACGAGTCTCCAGAAATCTCAGCAACTATTTTTTCACCCAAACTGGATGATACTTTCAGGTAATGATCAGTACACTAAGCTCACTTGGTTCCCCAAATTTCGTTCTTTTATGTTGAAGCGTTCGCTTCCAGTAACTGTTTGAATTTTGGCATTTCACTCTGTTTTCTCCTATACTGACAGATGTATTTGGAACTCTAAATCAAACACGGTTTGTGCTAGCTTCTTGAAACTTGACACAGTAAAGCAGTTTCACGTTCTATCTGTATGTTTTCTTTCCTCTTGATGTAGCACTCAGCAGTGACTGAGGAGAAACACTTTCATTGAAAGGGGTTGCCAAGCTTCCCAAAATTGCGAGTCTCTAGAAATCTCAGCAAACATTTTTGTACCCAACGTGGATGATACTTTCAGGTAATGATCAGTACACTAAGCTCACTTCGTTTCCCAAATTTCGTTCTTCTATGTTGAAGCGTTCGTTTCCAGTAACAGTTTGAATTTTGGCGTTTCACTCTGTTTTCTCCTATATTGATAGATGTATTTGGAACTCTAAATCAAACACGGTTTGTGCTAGCTTCTTGAAACTTGACACAGTAAAGCAGTTTCAAGTTCTATCTCTATGTTCTGGTTTCTCTTGATGTAGCCCTAAGCAGTGACTGGGGAGAAATACTTTCATTGACAGGGGTTGCCAAGCTTCCAGAAATTACGAGTCTCCAGAAATCTCAGCAACTATGATTTCACCCAACCTGGGTGATACTTTCAGGTAATGATCAGTACACTAAGCCCACTTGGTTCCCCAAATTTCGTTCTTCTATGTTGAAGCGTTCGTTTCCAGTAAGAGTTTGAAATTTGGCGTTTCACTCTATTTTCTCATATATTGATAGATGTATTTGGAACTCTAAATCAAACACGGTTTGTGCTACCTTCTTCAAACTTGACACAGTAAAGCAGTTTCAAGTTCTAGCTCTATGTTCTGTTTCCTCTTGATGTAGCACTCAGCAGTGACTGAGGAGAAACACTTTCAATGAAAGGGGTTGCCAAGCTTCCCAAAATTGCGAGTCTCCAGAAATCTCAGCAACTATTTTTTAACCCAAACTGGATGATACTTTCAGGTAATGATCAGTACACTAAGCTCACTTGGTTCCCCAAATTTCGTTCTTTTATGTTGAAGCGTTCGCTTCCAGTAACTGTTTGAATTTTGGCGTTTCACTCTGTTTTCTCCTATATTGATACATGTATTTGGAACTCTAAACCAAACACGGTTTGTGCTAGCTTCTTGAAACTTGACACAGTAAAGCAGTTTCACGTTCTCACTCTATGATCTGTTTCCTCTTGATGTAGCACTCAGCAGTGACTGAGGAGAAACACTTTCCTTGAAAGGGGTTGCCAAGCTTCCCAAAATTGCGAGTCTCCAGAAATCTCAGCAACTATTTTTTAACCCAAACTGGATGATACTTTCAGGTAATGATCAGTACACTAAGCTCACTTGGTTCCCCAAATTTCGTTCTTTTATGTTGAAGCGTTCGCTTCCAGTAACTGTTTGAATTTTGGCGTTTCACTCTGTTTTCTCCTATACTGACAGATGTATTTGGAACTCTAAATCAAACACGGTTTGTGCTAGCTTCTTGAAACTTGACACAGTAAAGCAGTTTCACGTTCTATCTCTATGTTCTGTTTCCTCTGGATGTAGCACTCAGCAGTGACTGAGGAGAAACACTTTCATTGAAAGGGGTTGCCAAGCTTCCCAAAATTGCGAGTCTCTAGAAATCTCAGCAAACAGTTTTTCACCCAAAGTGGATGATACTTTCAGGTAATGATCAGTACACTAAGCTCACTTGGTTACCCAAATTTCGTTCTTCTATGTTGAAGCATTCGTTTCCAGTAACAGTTTGAATTTTGGCGTTTTACTCTGTTTTCTCCTATATTGATAGATGTATTTGGAACTCTAAATCAAACACGGTTTGTGCTAGCTTCTTGAAACTTGACACAATAAAGCAGTTTCAAGTTCTATCTCTATGTTCTGTCTCCTCTTGATGTAGCCCTAAGCAGTGACTGGGGAGAAACACATTCATTGAAAGGGGTTGCCAAGCTTCCAAAAATTACGAGTCTCCAGAAATCTCAGCAACTATTTTTTCACCCAAACTGGATGATACTTTCAGGTAATGATCAGTACACTAAGCTCACTTGGTTCCCCAAATTTCGTTCTTTTATGTTGAAGCGTTCGCTTCCAGTAACTGTTTGAATTTTGGCATTTCACTCTGTTTTCTCCTATACTGACAGATGTATTTGGAACTCTAAATCAAACACGGTTTGTGCTAGCTTCTTGAAACTTGACACAGTAAAGCAGTTTCACGTTCTATCTGTATGTTTTCTTTCCTCTTGATGTAGCACTCAGCAGTGACTGAGGAGAAACACTTTCATTGAAAGGGGTTGCCAAGCTTCCCAAAATTGCGAGTCTCTAGAAATCTCAGCAAACATTTTTGTACCCAACGTGGATGATACTTTCAGGTAATGATCAGTACACTAAGCTCACTTCGTTTCCCAAATTTCGTTCTTCTATGTTGAAGCGTTCGTTTCCAGTAACAGTTTGAATTTTGGCGTTTCACTCTGTTTTCTCCTATATTGATAGATGTATTTGGAACTCTAAATCAAACACGGTTTGTGCTAGCTTCTTGAAACTTGACACAGTAAAGCAGTTTCAAGTTCTATCTCTATGTTCTGGTTTCTCTTGATGTAGCCCTAAGCAGTGACTGGGGAGAAACACTTTCATTGAAAGGGGTTGCCAAGCTTCCCAAAATTGCGAGTCTCCAGAAATCTCAGCAACTATTTTTTCACCCAAACTGGATGATACTTTCAGGTAATGATCAGTACACTAAGCTCACTTGGTTCCCCAAATTTCGTTCTTTTATGTTGAAGCGTTCGCTTCCAGTAACTGTTTGAATTTTGGCGTTTCACTCTGTTTTCTCCTATACTGACAGATGTATTTGGAACTCTAAATCAAACACGGTTTGTGCTAGCTTCTTGAAACTTGACACAGTAAAGCAGTTTCACGTTCTATCTCTATATTCTGTTTCCTCTTGCTGTAGCCCTAAGCAGTGACTGAGGAGAAACACTTTCATTGAAAGGGGTTGCCAAGCTTCCCAAAACTGCGAGTCTCCAGAAATCTCAGCAACTATTTTTTCACCCAAACTGGATGATACTTTCAGGTAATGATCAGTACACTAAGCCCACTTGGTTCCCCAAATTTCGTTCTTCTATATTGAAGCGTTCGTTTCCAGTAACAGTTTGAATTTTGGCGTTTCACTCTGTTTTCTCCTATATTGATAGATGTATTTGGAACTCTAAACCAAACACGGTTTGTGCTAGCTTCTTGAAACTTGACACAGTAAAGCAGTTTCAAGTTCTATCTCTATGTTCTGTTTTCTCTTGATGTAGCCCTAAGCAGTGACTGGGGAGAAACACTTTCATTGAAAGGGGTTGCCAAGCTTCCCAAAATTGCGAGTCTCCAGAAATCTCAGCAACTATTTTTTCACCCAAACTGGATGATACTTTCAGGTAATGATCAGTACACTGAGCCCACTTGGATCCCCAAATTTCGTTCCTCTATGTTGAAGCGTTCGTTTCCAGTAACAGTTTGAATTTTGGCATTTCACTCCGTTTTCTCCTATATTGATAGATGTATTTGGAACTCTAAACCACACCCGGTTTGTGCTAGCTTCTTGAAACTTGACACAGTAAAGCAGTTTCACGTTCTATCCCTATGTTCTGTTTCCTCTTGATGTAGCACACAGCAGTGAGTGAGGAGAAACACTTTCATTGAAAGGGGTTGCCAAGCTTCCAAAAATTACGATTCCCCAGAAATCTCAGCAACTATTTTTTCACCCAAACTGGATGATACTTTCAGGTAATGATGAGTACACTAAGCCCACTGGGTTCCCCAAATTTCGTTCTTCTATGTTGAAGCGTTCGTTTCCAGTAACAGTTTGAATTTTGGCGTTTAGCTCTGTTTTCTCCTATATTGATAGATGTATTTGCAACTCTAAACCAAAAACGGTTTGTGCTAGCTTCTTGAAACTTGACACAATAAAGCAGTTTCAAGTTCTATCTCTATGTTCTGTTTCCTCTCGATGTAGCCCTAAGCAGTGACTGGGGAGAAACACTTACATTGAAAGGGGTTGCCAAGCTTCCAGAAATTACGAGTCTCCAGAAATCTCAGCAACTATGATTTCACCCAAACTGGATGATACTTTCAGGCAATGATCAGTACACTAAGCCCACTTGGTTCCCCAAATTTCGTTCTTCTATGTTGAAGCGTTCGTTTCCAGTAACAATTTGAATTTTGGCGTTTCACTCTGTTTTCTCCTATATTGATAGACGTATTTGGAACTCTAAATCAAACACGGTTTGTGGTACCTTCTTCAAACTTGACACAGTAAAGCAGTTTCAAGTTCTAGCTCTATGTTCTGTTTCCTCTTGATGTAGCACTCAGCAGTGACTGAGGAGAAACACTTTCATTGAAAGGGGTTGCCATGCTTCCCAAAATTGCGAGTCTCCAGAAATCTCAGCAACTATTTTTTAACCCAAACTGGATGATACTTTCAGGTAATGATCAGTACACTAAGCTCACTTGGTTCCCCAAATTTCGTTCTTTTATGTTGAGCGTTCGCTTCCAGTAACTGTTTGAATTTTGGCGTTTCACTCTGTTTTCTCCTATACTGACAGATGTATTTGGAACTCTAAATCAAACACGGTTTGTGCTAGCTTCTTGAAACTTGACACAGTAAAGCAGTATCACGTTCTATCTCTATGTTCTGTTTCCTCTGGATGTAGCCCTAAGCAGTGACTGGGGAAAAACACTTTCATTGAAAGGGGTTGCCAAGCTTCCAGGAATTACGAGTCTCCAGAAATCTCAGCAACTATGATTTCACCCAACCTGGATGATACTTTCAGGTAATGATCAGTACACTAAGCCCACTTGGTTCCCCAAATTTCGTTCTTCTATGTTGAAGCGTTCGTTTCCAGTAACAGTTTGAATTTTGGCGTTTCACTCTGTTTTCTCCTATATTGATAGATGTATTTGGAACTCTAAATCAAACACGGTTTGTGCTAGCTTCTTGAAACTTGACACAGTAAAGCAGTTTTACATTCTATCCCTATTTTCTCTTTCCTCTTGATGTAGCACTCAGCAGTGACTGAGGAGAAACACTTTCATTGAAAGGGGTTGCCAAGCTCTCCAAAATTGCGAGTCTCCAGAAATCTCAGCAACTATTTTTTCACCCAAACTGGATGATACTTTCAGGTAATAATCAGTACACTAAGCTCACTTGGTTCCCCAAATTTCGTTCTTTTATGTTGAAGCGTTCGCTTCCAGTAACTGTTTGAATTTTGGCGTTTCACTCTGTTTTCTCCTATACTGACAGATGTATTTGGAACTCTAAATCAAACACGGTTTGTGCTACCTTCTTCAAACTTGACACAGTAAAGCAGTTTCACGTTCTATCTCTATGTTCTGTTTCCTCTGGATGTAGCCCTAAGCAGTGACTGGGGAGAAATACTTTCATTGACAGGGGTTGCCAAGCTTCCAGAAATTACGAGTCTCCAGAAATCTCAGCAACTATGATTTCACCCAACCTGGATGATACTTTCAGGTAATGATCAGTACACTAAGCCCACTTGGTTCCCCAAATTTCGTTCTTCTATGTTGAAGCGTTCGTTTCCAGTAAGAGTTTGAATTTTGGCGTTTCACTCTATTTTCTCCTATATTGATAGATGTATTTGGAACTCTAAATCAAACACGGTTTGTGCTACTTTCTTCAAACTTGACACAGTAAAGCAGTTTCAAGTTCTATCTCTATGTTCTGTCTCCTCTTGATGTAGCCCTAAGCAGTGACTGGGGAGAAACACTTTCATTGAAAGGGGTTGCCAAGCTTCCCAAAATTGCGAGTCTCCAGAAATCTCAGCAACTATTTTTTAACCCAAACTGGATGATACTTTCAGGTAATGATCAGTACACTAAGCCCACTTGGTTCCCCAAATTTCGTTCTTCTATGTTGAAGCGTTCGTTTCCAGTAACAGTTTGAATTTTGGCGTTTCACTCTGTTTTCTCCTATATTGATAGATGTATTTGGAACTCTAAACCAAACACAGTTTGTGCTAGATTCTTGAAACTTGAAACAGTAAAGCAGTTTCACGTTCTATCTCTATGTTTTCTTTCCTCTTGATGTAGCACTCAGCAGTGACTGAGGAGAAACACTTTCATTGAAAGGGGTTGCCAAGCTTCCCAATATTGCGAGTCTCTAGAAATCTCAGCAAACATTTTTGTACCCAACGTGGATGATACTTTCAGATAATGATCAGTACACTAAGCTCACTTGGTTCCCCAAATTTCGTTCTTTTATGTTGAAGCGTTCGCTTCCAGTAACTGTTTGAATTTTGGCGTTTCACTCTTTTTTCTCCTATACTGACAGATGTATTTGGAACTCTAAATCAAACACGGTTTGTGCTAGCTTCTTGAAACTTGACAGAGTAAAGCAGTTTCACGTTCTATCTCTATGTTCTGTTTCCTCTGGATGTAGCCGTAAGCAGTGACTGGGGAGAAATACTTTCATTGACAGGGGTTGCCAAGCTTCCAGAAATTACGAGTCTCCAGAAATCTCAGCAACTATGATTTCACCCAACCTGGATGATACTTTCAGGTAATGATCAGTACACTAAGCCCACTTGGTTCCCCAAATTTCGTTCTTCTATGTTGAAGCGTTCGTTTCCAGTAACAGTTTGAATTTTGGCGTTTCACTCTGTTTTCTCCTATATTGATAGATGTATTTGGAACTCTAAACCAAACACGGTTTGTGCTAGATTCTTGAAACTTGAAACAGTAAAGCAGTTTCACGTTCTATCTCTATGTTCTGTCTCCTCTTGATGTAGCCCTAAGCAGTGACTGGGGAGAAACACTTTCATTGAAAGGGGTTGCCAAGCTTCCCAATATTGCGAGTCTCTAGAAATCTCAGCAAACATTTTTGTACCCAACGTGGATGATACTTTCAGGTAATGATCAGTACACTAAGCTCACTTGGTTCCCCAAATTTCGTTCTTTTATGTTGAAGCGTTCGCTTCCAGTAACTGTTTGAATTTTGGCGTTTCACTCTGTTTTCTCCTATACTGACAGATGTATTTGGAACTCTAAATCAAACACGGTTTGTGCTAGCTTCTTGAAACTTGACACAGTAAAGCAGTTTCACGTTCTATCTCTATGTTCTGTTTCCTCTGGATGTAGCCGTAAGCAGTGACTGGGGAGAAATACTTTCATTGACAGGGGTTGCCAAGCTTCCAGAAATTACGAGTCTCCAGAAATCTCAGCAACTATGATTTCACCCAACCTGGATGATACTTTCAGGTAATGATCAGTACACTAAGCCCACTTGGTTCCCCAAATTTCGTTCTTCTATGTTGAAGCGTTCGTTTCCAGTAACAGTTTGAATTTTGGCGTTTCACTCTATTTTCTCCTATATTGATAGATGTATTTGGAACTCTAAATAAAACACGGTTTGTGCTACCTTCTTCAAACTTGACACAGTAAAGCAGTTTCAAGTTCTGTCTCTATGTTCTGTCTCCTCTTGATGTAGCCCTAAGCAGTGACTGGGGAGAAACACTTTCATTGAAAGGGGTTGCCAAGCTTCCAAAAATTACGAGTCTCCAGAAATCTCAGCATCTATTTTTTCACCCAAACTTGATGATACTTTCAGGTAATGATGAGTACGCTAAGCCCACTGGGTTCCCCAAATTTCGTTCTTCTATGTTGAAGCGTTCGTTTCCAGTAACAGTTTGAATTTTGGCGTTTCACTCTGTTTTCTCCTATATTGATAGATGTATTTGGAACTCTAAACCAAACACGGTTTGTGCTAGCTTCTTGAAACTTGACACAATAAAGCAGTTTCAAGTTCTATCTCTATGTTCTGTTTCCTCTCGATGTAGCCCTAAGCAGTGACTGGGGAGAAACACTTACATTGAAAGGGGTTGCCAAGCTTCCCAAAATTGCGAGACTCCAGAAATCTCAGCAACTATGATTTCACCCAAACTGGATGATACTTTCAGGCAATGATCAGTACACTAAGCCCACTTGGTTCCCCAAATTTCGTTCTTCTATGTTGAAGCGTTCGTTTCCAGTAACAATTTGAATTTTGGCGTTTCACTCTGTTTTCTCCTATATTGATAGACGTATTTGGAACTCTAAATCAAACACGGTTTGTGGTACCTTCTTCAAACTTGACACAGTAAAGCAGTTTCAAGTTCTAGCTCTATGTTCTGTTTCCTCTTGATGTAGCACTCAGCAGTGACTGAGGAGAAACACTTTCATTGAAAGGGGTTGCCATGCTTCCCAAAATTGCGAGTCTCCAGAAATCTCAGCAACTATTTTTTAACCCAAACTGGATGATACTTTCAGGTAATGATCAGTACACTAAGCTCACTTGGTTCCCCAAATTTCGTTCTTTTATGTTGAGCGTTCGCTTCCAGTAACTGTTTGAATTTTGGCGTTTCACTCTGTTTTCTCCTATACTGACAGATGTATTTGGAACTCTAAATCAAACACGGTTTGTGCTAGCTTCTTGAAACTTGACACAGTAAAGCAGTATCACGTTCTATCTCTATGTTCTGTTTCCTCTGGATGTAGCCCTAAGCAGTGACTGGGGAAAAACACTTTCATTGAAAGGGGTTGCCAAGCTTCCAGGAATCACGAGTCTCCAGAAATCTCAGCAACTATGATTTCACCCAACCTGGATGATACTTTCAGGTAATGATCAGTACACTAAGCCCACTTGGTTCCCCAAATTTCGTTCTTCTATGTTGAAGCGTTCGTTTCCAGTAACAGTTTGAATTTTGGCGTTTCACTCTGTTTTCTCCTATATTGATAGATGTATTTGGAACTCTAAATCAAACACGGTTTGTGCTAGCTTCTTGAAACTTGACACAGTAAAGCAGTTTTACATTCTATCCCTATTTTCTCTTTCCTCTTGATGTAGCACTCAGCAGTGACTGAGGAGAAACACTTTCATTGAAAGGGGTTGCCAAGCTCTCCAAAATTGCGAGTCTCCAGAAATCTCAGCAACTATTTTTTCACCCAAACTGGATGATACTTTCAGGTAATAATCAGTACACTAAGCTCACTTGGTTCCCCAAATTTCGTTCTTTTATGTTGAAGCGTTCGCTTCCAGTAACTGTTTGAATTTTGGCGTTTCACTCTGTTTTCTCCTATACTGACAGATGTATTTGGAACTCTAAATCAAACACGGTTTGTGCTACCTTCTTCAAACTTGACACAGTAAAGCAGTTTCACGTTCTATCTCTATGTTCTGTTTCCTCTGGATGTCGCCCTAAGCAGTGACTGGGGAGAAATACTTTCATTGACAGGGGTTGCCAAGCTTCCAGAAATTACGAGTCTCCAGAAATCTCAGCAACTATGATTTCACCCAACCTGGATGATACTTTCAGGTAATGATCAGTACACTAAGCCCACTTGGTTCCCCAAATTTCGTTCTTCTATGTTGAAGCGTTCGTTTCCAGTAAGAGTTTGAATTTTGGAGTTTCACTCTATTTTCTCCTATATTGATAGATGTATTTGGAAATCTAAATCAAACACGGTTTGTGCTACTTTCTTCAAACTTGACACAGTAAAGCAGTTTCAAGTTCTATCTCTATGTTCTGTCTCCTCTTGATGTAGCCCTAAGCAGTGACTGGGGAGAAACACTTTCATTGAAAGGGGTTGCCAAGCTTCCCAAAATTGCGAGTCTCCAGAAATCTCAGCAACTATTTTTTAACCCAAACTGGATGATACTTTCAGGTAATGATCAGTACACTAAGCCCACTGGGTTCCCCAAATTTCGTTCTTCTATGTTGAAGCGTTCGTTTCCAGTAACAGTTTGAATTTTGGCGTTTCACTCTGTTTTCTCCTATATTGATAGATGTATTTGGAACTCTAAACCAAACACGGTTTGTGCTAGATTCTTGAAACTTGAAACAGTAAAGCAGTTTCACGTTCTATCTCTATGTTTTCTTTCCTCTTGATGTAGCTCTCAGCAGTGACTGAGGAGAAACACTTTCATTGAAAGGGGTTGCCAAGCTTCCCAATATTGCGAGTCTCTAGAAATCACAGCAAACATTTTTGTACCCAACGTGGATGATACTTTCAGGTAATGATCAGTACACTAAGCTCACTTGGTTCCCCAAATTTCGTTCTTTTATGTTGAAGCATTCGCTTCCAGTAACTGTTTGAATTTTGGCGTTTCACTCTGTTTTCTCCTATACTGACAGATGTATTTGGAACTCTAAATCAAACACGGTTTGTGCTAGCTTCTTGAAACTTGACACAGTAAAGCAGTTTCACGTTCTATCTCTATGTTCTGTTTCCTCTGGATGTAGCCGTAAGCAGTGACTGGGGAGAAATACTTTCATTGACAGGGGTTGCCAAGCTTCCAGAAATTACGAGTCTCCAGAAATCTCAGCAACTATGATTTCACCCAACCTGGATGATACTTTCAGGTAATGATCAGTACACTAAGCTCACTTGGTTCCCCAAATTTCGTTCTTTTATGTTGAAGCGTTCGCTTCCAGTAACTGTTTGAATTTTGGCGTTTCACTCTGTTTTCTCCTATACTGACAGATGTATTTGGAACTCTAAATCAAACACGGTTTGTGCTAGCTTCTTGAAACTTGACACAGTAAAGCAGTTTCACGTTCTATCTCTATATTCTGTTTCCTCTTGCTGTAGCCCTAAGCAGTGACTGAGGAGAAACACTTTCATTGAAAGGGGTTGCCAAGCTTCCCAAAACTGCGAGTCTCCAGAAATCTCAGCAACTATTTTTTCACCCAAACTGGATGATACTTTCAGGTAATGATCAGTACACTAAGCCCACTTGGTTCCCCAAATTTCGTTCTTCTATGTTGAAGCGTTCGTTTCCAGTAACAGTTTGAATTTTGGCGTTTCACTCTGTTTTCTCCTATATTGAGAGATGTATTTGGAACTCTAAAATAAACACGGTTTGTGCTAGCTTCTTGAAACTTGACACAGTAAAGCAGTTTCAAGTTCTATCTCTATGTTCTGTTTTCTCTTGATGTAGCCCTAAGCAGTGACTGGGGAGAAACACTTTCATTGAAAGGGGTTGCAAAGCTTCCCAAAATTGCGAGTCTCCAGAAATCTCAGCAACTATTTTTTCACCCAAACTGGATGATACTTTCAGGTAATGATCAGTACACTGAGCCTACTTGGATCCCCAAATTTCGTTCCTCTATGTTGAAGCGTTCGTTTCCAGTAACAGTTTGAATTTTGGCCTTTCACTCTGTTTTCTCCTATATTGATAGATGTATTTGGAACTCTAAACCACACCCGGTTTGTGCTAGCTTCTTGAAACTTGACACAGTAAAGCAGTTTCACGTTCTATCCCTATGTTCTGTTTCCTCTTGATGTAGCACACAGCAGTGACTGAGGAGAAACACTTTCATTGAAAGGGGTTGCCAAGCTTCCAAAAATTACGATTCCCCAGAAATCTCAGCAACTATTTTTTCACCCAAACTGGATGATACTTTCAGGTAATGATGAGTACACTAAGCCCACTGGGTTCCCCAAATTTCGTTCTTCTATGTTGACACGTTCGTTTCCAGTAACAGTTTGAATTTTGGCGTTTCGCTCTTTTTTCTCCTATATTGATAGATGTATTTGCAACTCTAAACCAAACACGGTTTGTGCTAGCTTCTTGAAACTTGACACAATAAAGCAGTTTCAAGTTCTATCTCTATGTTCTGTTTCCTCTCGATGTAGCCCTAAGCAGTGACTGGGGAGAAACACTTACATTGAAAGGGGTTGCCAAGCTTCCAGAAATTACGAGTCTCCAGAAATCTCAGCAACTATGATTTCACCCAAACTGGATGATACTTTCAGGCAATGATCAGTACACTAAGCCCACTTGGTTCCCCAAATTTCGTTCTTCTATGTTGAAGCGTTCGTTTCCAGTAACAGTTTGAATTTTGGCGTTTCACTCTGTTTTCTCCTATATTGATAGACGTATTTGGAACTCTAAATCAAACACGGTTTGTGGTACCTTCTTCAAACTTGACACAGTAAAGCAGTTTCAAGTTCTAGCTCTATGTTCTGTTTCCTCTTGATGTAGCACTCAGCAGTGACTGAGGAGAAACACTTTCATTGAAAGGGGTTGCCATGCTTCCCAAAATTGCGAGTCTCCAGAAATCTCAGCAACTATTTTTTAACCCAAACTGGATGATACTTTCAGGTAATGATCAGTACACTAAGCTCACTTGGTTCCCCAAATTTCGTTCTTTTATGTTGAGCGTTCGCTTCCAGTAACTGTTTGAATTTTGGCGTTTCACTCTGTTTTCTCCTATACTGACAGATGTATTTGGAACTCTAAATCAAACACGGTTTGTGCTAGCTTCTTGAAACTTGACACAGTAAAGCAGTATCACGTTCTATCTCTATGTTCTGTTTCCTCTGGATGTAGCCCTAAGCAGTGACTGGGGAAAAACACTTTCATTGAAAGGGGTTGCCAAGCTTCCAGGAATTACGAGTCTCCAGAAATCTCAGCAACTATGATTTCACCCAACCTGGATGATACTTTCAGGTAATGATCAGTACACTAAGCCCACTTGGTTCCCCAAATTTCGTTCTTCTATGTTGAAGCGTTCGTTTCCAGTAACAGTTTGAATTTTGGCGTTTCACTCTGTTTTCTCCTATATTGATAGATGTATTTGGAACTCTAAATCAAACACGGTTTGTGCTAGCTTCTTGAAACTTGACACAGTAAAGCAGTTTTACATTATATCTCTATTTTCTCTTTCCTCTTGATGTAGCACTCAGCAGTGACTGAGGAGAAACACTTTCATTGAAAGGGGTTGCCAAGCTCCCCAAAATTGCGAGTCTCCAGAAATCTCAGCAACTATTTTTTCACCCAAACTGGATGATACTTTCACGTAATAATCAGTACACTAAGCTCACTTGGTTCCCCAAATTTCGTTCTTTTATGTTGAAGCGTTTGCTTCCAGTAACTGTTTGAATTTTGGCGTTTCACTCTGTTTTCTCCTATACTGACAGATGTATTTGGAACTCCAAATCAAACACGGTTTGTGCTACCTTCTTCAAACTTGACAGAGTAAAGCAGTTTCACGTTCTATCTCTATGTTCTGTTTCCTCTGGATGTAGCCCTAAGCAGTGACTGGGGAGAAATACTTTCATTGACAGGGGTTGCCAAGCTTCCAGAAATTACGAGTCTCCAGAAATCTCAGCAACTATGATTTCACCCAACCTGGATGATACTTTCAGGTAATGATCAGTACACTAAGCCCACTTGGTTCCCCAAATTTCGTTCTTCTATGTTGAAGCGTTCGTTTCCAGTAAGAGTTTGAATTTTGGCGTTTCACTCTATTTTCTCCTATATTGATAGATGTATTTGGAACTCTAAATCAAACACGGTTTGTGCTACTTTCTTCAAACTTGACACAGTAAAGCAGTTTCAAGTTCTATCTCTATGTTCTGTCTCCTCTTGATGTAGCCCTAAGCAGTGACTGGGGAGAAACACTTTCATTGAAAGGGGTTGCCAAGCTTCCCAAAATTGCGAGTCTCCAGAAATCTCAGCAACTATTTTTTAACCCAAACTGGATGATACTTTCAGGTAATGATCAGTACACTAAGCCCACTTGGTTCCCCAAATTTCGTTCTTCTATGTTGAAGCGTTCGTTTCCAGTAACAGTTTGAATTTTGGCGTTTCACTCTGTTTTCTCCTATATTGATAGATGTATTTGGAACAATAAACCAAACACGGTTTGTGCTAGATTCTTGAAACTTGAAACAGTAAAGCAGTTTCACGTTCTATCTCTATGTTTTCTTTCCTCTTGATGTAGCACTCAGCAGTGACTGAGGAGAAACACTTTCATTGAAAGGGGTTGCCAAGCTTCCCAAAATTGCGAGTCTCTAGAAATCTCAGCAAACATTTTTGTACCCAACGTGGATGATACTTTCAGGTAATGATCAGTACACTAAGCTCACTTGGTTCCCCAAATTTCGTTCTTTTATGTTGAAGCGTTCGCTTCCAGTAACTGTTTGAATTTTGGCGTTTCACTCTGTTTTCTCCTATACTGACAGATGTATTTGGAACTCTAAATCAAACACGGTTTGTGCTAGCTTCTTGAAACTTGACACAGTAAAGCAGTATCACGTTCTATCTCTATGTTCTGTTTCCTCTGGATGTAGCCCTAAGCAGTGACTGGGGAAAAACACTTTCATTGAAAGGGGTTGCCAAGCTTCCAGGAATTACGAGTCTCCAGAAATCTCAGCAACTATGATTTCACCCAACCTGGATGATACTTTCAGGTAATGATCAGTACACTAAGCCCACTTGGTTCCCCAAATTTCGTTCTTCTATGTTGAAGCGTTCGTTTCCAGTAACAGTTTGAATTTTGGCGTTTCACTCTGTTTTCTCCTATATTGATAGATGTATTTGGAACTCTAAATCAAACACGGTTTGTGCTAGCTTCTTGAAACTTGACACAGTAAAGCAGTTTTACATTATATCTCTATTTTCTCTTTCCTCTTGATGTAGCACTCAGCAGTGACTGAGGAGAAACACTTTCATTGAAAGGGGTTGCCAAGCTCCCCAAAATTGCGAGTCTCCAGAAATCTCAGCAACTATTTTTTCACCCAAACTGGATGATACTTTCAGGTAATAATCAGTACACTAAGCTCACTTGGTTCCCCAAATTTCGTTCTTTTATGTTGAAGCGTTTGCTTCCAGTAACTGTTTGAATTTTGGCGTTTCACTCTGTTTTCTCCTATACTGACAGATGTATTTGGAACTCCAAATCAAACACGGTTTGTGCTACCTTCTTCAAACTTGACACAGTAAAGCAGTTTCACGTTCTATCTCTATGTTCTGTTTCCTCTGGATGTAGCCCTAAGCAGTGACTGGGGAGAAATACTTTCATTGACAGGGGTTGCCAAGCTTCCAGAAATTACGAGTCTCCAGAAATCTCAGCAACTATGATTTCACCCAACCTGGATGATACTTTCAGGTAATGATCAGTACACTAAGCCCACTTGGTTCCCCAAATTTCGTTCTTCTATGTTGAAGCGTTCGTTTCCAGTAAGAGTTTGAATTTTGGCGTTTCACTCTATTTTCTCCTATATTGATAGATGTATTTGGAACTCTAAATCAAACACGGTTTGTGCTACTTTCTTCAAACTTGACACAGTAAAGCAGTTTCAAGTTCTATCTCTATGTTCTGTCTCCTCTTGATGTAGCCCTAAGCAGTGACTGGGGAGAAACACTTTCATTGAAAGGGGTTGCCAAGCTTCCCAAAATTGCGAGTCTCCAGAAATCTCAGCAACTATTTTTTAACCCAAACTGGATGATACTTTCAGGTAATGATCAGTACACTAAGCCCACTTGGTTCCCCAAATTTCGTTCTTCTATGTTGAAGCGTTCGTTTCCAGTAACAGTTTGAATTTTGGCGTTTCACTCTGTTTTCTCCTATATTGATAGATGTATTTGGAACAATAAACCAAACACGGTTTGTGCTAGATTCTTGAAACTTGAAACAGTAAAGCAGTTTCACGTTCTATCTCTATGTTTTCTTTCCTCTTGATGTAGCACTCAGCAGTGACTGAGGAGAAACACTTTCATTGAAAGGGGTTGCCAAGCTTCCCAAAATTGCGAGTCTCTAGAAATCTCAGCAAACATTTTTGTACCCAACGTGGATGATACTTTCAGGTAATGATCAGTACACTAAGCTCACTTGGTTCCCCAAATTTCGTTCTTTTATGTTGAAGCGTTCGCTTCCAGTAACTGTTTGAATTTTGGCGTTTCACTCTGTTTTCTCCTATACTGACAGATGTATTTGGAACTCTAAATCAAACACGGTTTGTGCTAGCTTCTTGAAACTTGACACAGTAAAGCAGTTTCACGTTCTATCTCTATGTTCTGTTTCCTCTGGATGTAGCCGTAAGCAGTGACTGGGGAGAAATACTTTCATTGACAGGGGTTGCCAAGCTTCCAGAAATTACGAGTCTCCAGAAATCTCAGCAACTATGATTTCACCCAACCTGGATGATACTTTCAGGTAATGATCAGTACACTAAGCCCACTTGGTTCCCCAAATTTCGTTCTTCTATGTTGAAGCGTTCGTTTCCAGTAACAGTTTGAATTTTGGCGTTTCACTCTATTTTCTCCTATATTGATAGATGTATTTGGAACTCTAAATAAAACACGGTTTGTGCTACCTTCTTCAAACTTGACACAGTAAAGCAGTTTCAAGTTCTATCTCTATGTTCTGTCTCCTCTTGATGTAGCCCTAAGCAGTGACTGGGGAGAAACACTTTCATTGAAAGGGGTTGCCAAGCTTCCAAAAATTACGAGTCTCCAGAAATCTCAGCATCTATTTTTTCACCCAAACTTGATGATACTTTCAGGTAATGATGAGTACGCTAAGCCCACTGGGTTCCCCAAATTTCGTTCTTCTATGTTGAAGCGTTCGTTTCCAGTAACAGTTTGAATTTTGGCGTTTCACTCTGTTTTCTCCTATATTGATAGATGTATTTGGAACTCTAAACCAAACACGGTTTGTGCTAGCTTCTTGAAACTTGACACAGTAAAGTAGTTTCACGTTCTATATCTATGTTCTGTTTCCTCTTGATGTAGCACTCAGCAGTGACTGAGGAGAAACACTTTCATTGAAAGGGGTTGCCAAGCTTCCCAAAATTGCGAGACTCCAGAAATCTCAGCAACTATTTTTTAACCCAAACTGGATGATACTTTCAGGTAATGATCAGTACACTAAGCCCACTTGGTTCCCCAAATTTCGTTCTTCTATGTTAAAGCGTTCGTTTCCAGTAACAGTTTGAATTTTGGCGTTTCACTCTGTTTTTTCCTATATTGATACATGTATTTGGAACTCTAAACCAAACACGGTTTGTGCTAGCTTCTTGAAACTTGACACAGTAAAGCAGTTTCACGTTCTATCTCTATGTTCTGTTTCCTTTTGATGTAGCACTCAGCAGTGACTGAGGAGAAACACTTTCATTGAAAGGGGTTGCCAAGCTTCCCAACATTGCGAGTCTCCAGAAATCTCAGCAACTATTTTTTAACCCAAACTGGATGATACTTTCAGGTAATGATCAGTACACTAAGCCCACTTGGTTCCCCAAATTTCGTTCTTCTATGTTGAAGCGTTCGTTTCCAGTAACAGTTTGAATTTTGGCGTTTCACTCTGTTTTCTCCTATATTGATAGACGTTTTTGGAACTCTAAATCAAACACGGTTTTTGCTACCTTCTTCAAACTTGACACAGTAAAGCAGTTTCAAGTTCTCGCTCTATGTTCTGTTTCCTCTTGATGTAGCACTCAGCAGTGACTGAGGAGAAACACTTTCATTGAAAGGGGTTGCCAAGCTTCCCAAAATTGCGAGTCTCCAGAAATCTCAGCAACTATTTTTTAACCCAAACTGGATGATACTTTCAGGTAATGATCAGTACACTAAGCTCACTTGGTTCCCCAAATTTCGTTCTTTTATGTTGAAGCGTTCGCTTCCAGTAACTGTTTGAATTTTGGCGTTTCACTCTGTTTTCTCCTATACTGACAGATGTATTTGGAACTCTAAATCAAACACGGTTTGTGCTAGCTTCTTGAAACTTGACACAGTAAAGCAGTATCACGTTCTATCTCTATGTTCTGTTTCCTCTGGATGTAGCCCTAAGCAGTGACTGGGGAAAAACACTTTCATTGAAAGGGGTTGCCAAGCTTCCAGAAATCACGAGTCTCCAGAAATCTCAGCAACTATGATTTCACCCAACCTGGATTATACTTTCAGGTAATGATCAGTATACTAAGCCCACTTGGTTCCCCAAATTTCGTTCTTCTATGTTGAAGCGTTCGTTTCCAGTAACAGTTTGAATTTTGGCGTTTCACTCTGTTTTCTCCTATATTGATAGATGTATTTGGAACTCTAAATCAAACACGGTTTGTGCTAGCTTCTTGAAACTTGACACAGTAAAGCAGTTTCACGTTCTATCTCTATGTTCTGTTTCCTCTGGATGTCGCCCTAAGCAGTGACTGGGGAGAAATACTTTCATTGACAGGGGTTGCCAAGCTTCCAGAAATTACGAGTCTCCAGAAATCTCAGCAACTATGATTTCACCCAACCTGGATGATACTTTCAGGTAATGATCAGTACACTAAGCCCACTTGGTTCCCCAAATTTCGTTCTTCTATGTTGAAGCGTTCGTTTCCAGTAAGAGTTTGAATTTTGGCGTTTCACTCTATTTTCTCCTATATTGATAGATGTATTTGGAACTCTAAATCAAACACGGTTTGTGCTACCTTCTTCAAACTTGACACAGTAAAGCAGTTTCAAGTTCTATCTCTATGTTCTGTCTCCTCTTGATGTAGCCCTAAGCAGTGACTGGGGAGAAACACTTTCATTGAAAGGGGTTGCCAAGCTTCCAAAAATTACGAGTCTCCAGAAATCTCAGCATCTATTTTTTCACCCAAACTTGATGATACTTTCAGGTAATGATGAGTACGCTAAGCCCACTGGGTTCCCCAAATTTCGTTCTTCTATGTTGAAGCGTTCGTTTCCAGTAACAGTTTGAATTTTGGCGTTTCACTCTGTTTTCTCCTATATTGATAGATGTATTTGGAACTCTAAACCAAACACGGTTTGTGCTAGCTTCTTGAAACTTGACACAGTAAAGCAGTTTCACGTTCTATATCTATGTTCTGTTTCCTCTTGATGTAGCACTCAGCAGTGACTGAGGAGAAACACTTTCATTGAAAGGGGTTGCCAAGCTTCCCAAAATTGCGAGTCTCCAGAAATCTCAGCAACTATTTTTTAACCCAAACTGGATGATACTTTCAGGTAATGATCAGTACACTAAGCCCACTTGGTTCCCCAAATTTCGTTCTTCTATGTTAAAGCGTTCGTTTCCAGTAACAGTTTGAATTTTGGCGTTTCACTCTGTTTTCTCCTATATTGATACATGTATTTGGAACTCTAAACCAAACACGGTTTGTGCTAGCTTCTTGAAACTTGACACAGTAAAGCAGTTTCACGTTCTATCTCTATGTTCTGTTTCCTCTTGATGTAGCACTCAGCAGTGACTGAGGAGAAACACTTTCATTGAAAGGGGTTGCCAAGCTTCCCAAAATTGCGAGTCTCCAGAAATCTCAGCAACTATTTTTTAACCCAAACTGGATGATACTTTCAGGTAATGATCAGTACACTAAGCTCACTTGGTTCCCCAAATTTCGTTCTTTTATGTTGAAGCGTTCGCTTCCAGTAACTGTTTGAATTTTGGCGTTTCACTCTGTTTTCTCCTATACTGACAGATGTATTTGGAACTCTAAATCAAACACGGTTTGTGCTACCTTCTTCAAACTTGACACAGTAAAGCAATTTCACGTTCTATCTCTATGTTCTGTTTCCTCTGGATGTAGCCATAAGCAGTGACTGGGGAAAAATACTTTCATTGACAGGGGTTGCCAAGCTTCCAGAAATTACGAGTCTCCAGAAATCTCAGCAACTATGATTTCACCCAACCTGGATGATACTTTCAGGTAATGATCAGTACACTAAGCCCACTTGTTTCCCCAAATTTCGTTCTTCTATGTTGAAGCGTTCGTTTCCAGTAACAGTTTGAATTTTGGCGTTTCGCTCTGTTTTCTCCTATATTGATAGATGTATTTGGAAATCTAAACCAAACACGGTTTGTGCTAGCTTCTTGAAACTTGACACAGTAAAGCAGTTTTACGTTCTATCTCTATGTTCTGTTTCCTCTTGATGTAGCACTCAGCAGTGACTGAGGAGAAACACTTTCATTGAAAGGGGTTGCCTAGCTTCCCAAAATTGCGAGTCTCTAGAAATCTCAGCAAACAGTTTTTCACCCAAAGTGGATGATACTTTCAGGAAATGATCAGTACACTAAGCTCACTTGGTTACACAAATTTCGTTCTTCTATGTTGAAGCGTTCGTTTCCAGTAACAGTTTGAATTTTGGCGTTTTACTCTGTTTTCTCCTATATTGATAGATGTATTTGGAACTCTAAATCAAACACGGTTTGTGCTAGCTTCTTGAAACTTGACACAATAAAGCAGTTTCAAGTTCTATCTCTATGTTCTGTCTCCTCTTGATGTAGCCCTAAGCAGTGACTGGGGAGAAACACTTTCATTGAAAGGGGTTGCCAAGCTTCCAAAAATTACGAGTCTCCAGAAATCTCAGCAACTATTTTTTCACCCAAACTGGATGATACTTTCAGGTAATGATCAGTACACTAAGCTCACTTGGTTCCCCAAATTTCTTTCTTTTATGATGAAGCGTTCGCTTCCAGTAACTGTTTGAATTTTTGCGTTTCACTCTGTTTTCTCCTATACTGACAGATGTATTTGGAACTCTAAATCAAACACGGTTTGTGCTAGCTTCTTGAAACTTGACACAGTAAAGCAGTTTCACGTTCTATCTCTATATTTTGTTTCCTCTTGCTGTAGCCCTAAGCAGTGACTGAGGAGAAACACTTTCATTGAAAGGGGTTGCCAAGCTTCCCAAAACTGCGAGTCTCCAGAAATCTCAGCAACTATGATTTCACCCAAACTGGATGATACTTTCAGGTAATGATCAGTACACTAAGCCCACAAGGTTCCCCAAATTTCGTTCTTCTATGTTGAAGCGTTCGTTTCCAGTAACAGTTTGAATTTTGGCGTTTCACTCTGTTTTCTCCTATATTGATAGATGTATTTGGAACTCTAAACCAAACACGGTTTGTGCTAGCTTCTTGAAACTTGAAACAGTAAAGCAGTTTCACGTTCTATCTCTATGTTTTCTTTCCTCTTGATGTAGCACTCAGCAGTGACTGAGGAGAAACACTTTCATTGAAAGGGGTTGCCAAGCTTCCCAAAATTGCGAGTCTCTAGAAATCTCAGCAAACATTTTTGTACCCAACGTGGATGATACTTTCAGGTAATGATCAGTACACTAAGCTCACTTCGTTCCCCAAATTTCGTTCTTCTATGTTGAAGCGTTCGTTTCCAGTAACAGTTTGAATTTTGGCGTTTCACTCTGTTTTCTCCTATATTGATAGATGTATTTGGAACTCTAAATCAAACACGGTTTGTGCTAGCTTCTTGAAACTTGACACAGTAAAGCAGTTTCAATTTCTATCTCTATGTTCTGTTTTCTCTTGATGTAGCCCTAAGCAGTGACTGGGGAGAAATACTTTCATTGACAGGGGTTGCCAAGCTTCCAGAAATTACGAGTCTCCAGAAATCTCAGCAACTATGATTTCACCCAAACTGGATGATACTTTCAGGTAATGATCAGTACACTGAGCCCACTTGGATCCCCAAATTTCGTACTTCTATGTTGAAGCGTTCGTTTCCAGTAACAGTTTGAATTTTGGCCTTTCACTCTGTTTTCTCCTATATTGATAGATGTATTTGCAACTCTAAACCAAACACGGTTTGTGCTAGCTTCTTGAAACTTGACACAATAAAGCAGTTTCAAGTTCTATCTCTATGTTCTGTTTCCTCTTGATGTAGCCCTAAGCAGTGACTGGGGAGAAACACTTACATTGAAAGGGGTTGCCAAGCTTCCAGAAATTACGAGTCTCCAGAAATCTCAGCAACTATGATTTCACCCAAACTGGATGATACTTTCAGGTAATGATCAGTACACTAAGCCCACTTGGTTCCCCAAATTTCGTTCTTCTATGTTGAAGCGTTCGTTTCCAGTAACAGTTTGAATTTTGGCGTTTCACTCTGTTTTCTCCTATATTGATAGACGTATTTGGAACTCTAAATCAAACACGGTTTGTGCTACCTTCTTCAAACTTGACACAGTAAAGCAGTTTCAAGTTCTAGCTCTATGTTCTGTTTCCTCTTGATGTAGCACTCAGCAGTGACTGAGGAGAAACACTTTCATTGAAAGGGGTTGCCAAGCTTCCCAAAATTGCGAGTCTCCAGAAATCTCAGCAACTATTTTTTAACCCAAACTGGATGATACTTTCAGGTAATGATCAGTACACTAAGCTCACTTGGTTCCCCAAATTTCCTTCTTTTATGTTGAAGCGTTCGCTTCCAGTAACTGTTTGAATTTTGGCGTTTCACTCTGTTTTCTCCTATACTGACAGATGTATTTGGAACTCTAAATCAAACACGGTTTGTGCTAGCTTCTTGAAACTTGACACAGTAAAGCAGTATCAAGTTCTATTTCTATGTTCTGTTTCCTCTGGATGTAGCCCTAAGCAGTGACTGGGGAGAAACACTTTCATTGAAAGGGGTTGCCAAGCTTCCAGAAATTACGAGTCTCCAGAAATCTCAGCAACTATGATTTCACCCAACCTGGATGATACTTTCAGGTAATGATCAGTACACTAAGCCCACTTGGTTCCCCAAATTTCGTTCTTCTATGTTGAAGCGTTCGTTTCCAGTAAGAGTTTGAATTTTGGCGTTTCACTCTATTTTCTCCTATATTGATAGATGTATTTGGAACTCTAAATCAAACACGGTTTGTGCTACCTTCTTCAAACTTGACACAGTAAAGCAGTTTCAAGTTCTATCTCTATGTTCTGTCTCCTCTTGATGTAGCCCTAAGCAGTGACTGGGGAGAAACACTTTCATTGAAAGGGGTTGCCAAGCTTCCAAAAATTACGAGTCTCCAGAAATCTCAGCATCTATTTTTTCACCCAAACTTGATGATACTTTCAGGTAATGATGAGTACGCTAAGCCCACTTGTTTCCCCAAATTTCGTTCTTCTATGTTGAAGCGTTCGTTTCCAGTAACAGTTTGAATTTTGGCGTTTCACTCTGTTTTCTCCTATATTGATAGATGTATTTGGAACTCTAAACCAAACACGGTTTGTGCTAGCTTCTTGAAACTTGACACAGTAAAGCAGTTTCACGTTCTATATCTATGTTCTGTTTCCTCTTGATGTAGCACTCAGCAGTGACTGAGGAGAAACACTTTCATTGAAAGGGGTTGCCAAGCTTCCCAAAATTGCGAGTCTCCAGAAATCTCAGCAACTATTTTTTAACCCAAACTGGATGATACTTTCAGGTAATGATCAGTACACTAAGCCCACTTGGTTCCCCAAATTTCGTTCTTCTATGTTAAAGCGTTCGTTTCCAGTAACAGTTTGAATTTTGGCGTTTCACTCTGTTTTCTCCTATATTGATACATGTATTTGGAACTCTAAACCAAACACGGTTTGTGCTAGCTTCTTGAAACTTGACACAGTAAAGCAGTTTCACGTTCTATCTCTATGTTCTGTTTCCTCTTGATGTAGCACTCAGCAGTGACTGAGGAGAAACACTTTCATTGAAAGGGGTTGCCAAGCTTCCCAAAATTGCGAGTCTCCAGAAATCTCAGCAACTATTTTTTAACCCAAACTGGATGATACTTTCAGGTAATGATCAGTACACTAAGCTCACTTGGTTCCCCAAATTTCGTTCTTTTATGTTGAAGCGTTCGCTTCCAGTAACTGTTTGAATTTTGGCGTTTCACTCTGTTTTCTCCTATACTGACAGATGTATTTGGAACTCTAAATCAAACACGGTTTGTGCTACCTTCTTCAAACTTGACACAGTAAAGCAATTTCACGTTCTATCTCTATGTTCTGTTTCCTCTGGATGTAGCCATAAGCAGTGACTGGGGAAAAATACTTTCATTGACAGGGGTTGCCAAGCTTCCAGAAATTACGAGTCTCCAGAAATCTCAGCAACTATGATTTCACCCAACCTGGATGATACTTTCAGGTAATGATCAGTACACTAAGCCCACTTGTTTCCCCAAATTTCGTTCTTCTATGTTGAAGCGTTCGTTTCCAGTAACAGTTTGAATTTTGGCGTTTCGCTCTGTTTTCTCCTATATTGATAGATGTATTTGGAAATCTAAACCAAACACGGTTTGTGCTAGCTTCTTGAAACTTGACACAGTAAAGCAGTTTTACGTTCTATCTCTATGTTCTGTTTCCTCTTGATGTAGCACTCAGCAGTGACTGAGGAGAAACACTTTCATTGAAAGGGGTTGCCTAGCTTCCCAAAATTGCGAGTCTCTAGAAATCTCAGCAAACAGTTTTTCACCCAAAGTGGATGATACTTTCAGGAAATGATCAGTACACTAAGCTCACTTGGTTACACAAATTTCGTTCTTCTATGTTGAAGCGTTCGTTTCCAGTAACAGTTTGAATTTTGGCGTTTTACTCTGTTTTCTCCTATATTGATAGATGTATTTGGAACTCTAAATCAAACACGGTTTGTGCTAGCTTCTTGAAACTTGACACAATAAAGCAGTTTCAAGTTCTATCTCTATGTTCTGTCTCCTCTTGATGTAGCCCTAAGCAGTGACTGGGGAGAAACACTTTCATTGAAAGGGGTTGCCAAGCTTCCAAAAATTACGAGTCTCCAGAAATCTCAGCAACTATTTTTTCACCCAAACTGGATGATACTTTCAGGTAATGATCAGTACACTAAGCTCACTTGGTTCCCCAAATTTCTTTCTTTTATGATGAAGCGTTCGCTTCCAGTAACTGTTTGAATTTTTGCGTTTCACTCTGTTTTCTCCTATACTGACAGATGTATTTGGAACTCTAAATCAAACACGGTTTGTGCTAGCTTCTTGAAACTTGACACAGTAAAGCAGTTTCACGTTCTATCTCTATATTTTGTTTCCTCTTGCTGTAGCCCTAAGCAGTGACTGAGGAGAAACACTTTCATTGAAAGGGGTTGCCAAGCTTCCCAAAACTGCGAGTCTCCAGAAATCTCAGCAACTATGATTTCACCCAAACTGGATGATACTTTCAGGTAATGATCAGTACACTAAGCCCACTTGGTTCCCCAAATTTCGTTCTTCTATGTTGAAGCGTTCGTTTCCAGTAACAGTTTGAATTTTGGCGTTTCACTCTGTTTTCTCCTATATTGATAGATGTATTTGGAACTCTAAACCAAACACGGTTTGTGCTAGCTTCTTGAAACTTGAAACAGTAAAGCAGTTTCACGTTCTATCTCTATGTTTTCTTTCCTCTTGATGTAGCACTCAGCAGTGACTGAGGAGAAACACTTTCATTGAAAGGGGTTGCCAAGCTTCCCAAAATTGCGAGTCTCTAGAAATCTCAGCAAACATTTTTGTACCCAACGTGGATGATACTTTCAGGTAATGATCAGTACACTAAGCTCACTTCGTTCCCCAAATTTCGTTCTTCTATGTTGAAGCGTTCGTTTCCAGTAACAGTTTGAATTTTGGCGTTTCACTCTGTTTTCTCCTATATTGATAGATGTATTTGGAACTCTAAATCAAACACGGTTTGTGCTAGCTTCTTGAAACTTGACACAGTAAAGCAGTTTAAATTTCTATCTCTATGTTCTGTTTTCTCTTGATGTAGCCCTAAGCAGTGACTGGGGAGAAATACTTTCATTGACAGGGGTTGCCAAGCTTCCAGAAATTACGAGTCTCCAGAAATCTCAGCAACTATGATTTCACCCAAACTGGATGATACTTTCAGGTAATGATCAGTACACTGAGCCCACTTGGATCCCCAAATTTCGTACTTCTATGTTGAAGCGTTCGTTTCCAGTAACAGTTTGAATTTTGGCCTTTCACTCTGTTTTCTCCTATATTGATAGATGTATTTGCAACTCTAAACCAAACACGGTTTGTGCTAGCTTCTTGAAACTTGACACAATAAAGCAGTTTCAAGTTCTATCTCTATGTTCTGTTTCCTCTTGATGTAGCCCTAAGCAGTGACTGGGGAGAAACACTTACATTGAAAGGGGTTGCCAAGCTTCCAGAAATTACGAGTCTCCAGAAATCTCAGCAACTATGATTTCACCCAAACTGGATGATACTTTCAGGTAATGATCAGTACACTAAGCCCACTTGGTTCCCCAAATTTCGTTCTTCTATGTTGAAGCGTTCGTTTCCAGTAACAGTTTGAATTTTGGCGTTTCACTCTGTTTTCTCCTATATTGATAGACGTATTTGGAACTCTAAATCAAACACGGTTTGTGCTACCTTCTTCAAACTTGACACAGTAAAGCAGTTTCAAGTTCTAGCTCTATGTTCTGTTTCCTCTTGATGTAGCACTCAGCAGTGACTGAGGAGAAACACTTTCATTGAAAGGGGTTGCCAAGCTTCCCAAAATTGCGAGTCTCCAGAAATCTCAGCAACTATTTTTTAACCCAAACTGGATGATACTTTCAGGTAATGATCAGTACACTAAGCTCACTTGGTTCCCCAAATTTCCTTCTTTTATGTTGAAGCGTTCGCTTCCAGTAACTGTTTGAATTTTGGCGTTTCACTCTGTTTTCTCCTATACTGACAGATGTATTTGGAACTCTAAATCAAACACGGTTTGTGCTAGCTTCTTGAAACTTGACACAGTAAAGCAGTATCAAGTTCTATTTCTATGTTCTGTTTCCTCTGGATGTAGCCCTAAGCAGTGACTGGGGAGAAACACTTTCATTGAAAGGGGTTGCCAAGCTTCCAGAAATTACGAGTCTCCAGAAATCTCAGCAACTATGATTTCACCCAACCTGGATGATACTTTCAGGTAATGATCAGTACACTAAGCCCACTTGTTTCCCCAAATTTCGTTCTTCTATGTTGAAGCATTCGTTTCCAGTAACAGTTTGAATTTTGGCGTTTCGCTCTGTTTTCTCCTATATTGATAGATGTATTTGGAACTCTAAACCAAACACGGTTTGTGCTAGCTTCTTGAAACTTGACACAGTAAAGCAGTTTTACGTTCTATCTCTATGTTCTGTTTCCTCTTGATGTAGCACTCAGCAGTGACTGAGGAGAAACACTTTCATTGAAAGGGGTTGCCAAGCTTCCCAAAATTGCGAGTCTCCAGAAATCTCAGCAACTATTTTTTCACCCAAACTGGATGATACTTTCAGGTAATGATCAGTACACTGAGCTCACTTGGTTCCCCAAATTTCGTTCTTCTATGTTGAAGCGTTCGTTTCCAGTAAGAGTTTGAATTTTGGCGTTTCACTCTATTTTCTCCTATATTGATAGATGTATTTGGAACTCTAAATCAAACACGGTTTGTGCTACCTTCTTCAAACTTGACACAGTAAAGCAGTTTCAAGTTCTAGCTCTATGATCTGTTTCCTCTTGATGTAGCACTCAGCAGTGACTGAGGAGAAACACTTTCATTGAAAGGGGTTGCCAAGTTTCCCAAAACTGCGAGTCTCCAGAAATCTCAGCAACTATTTTTTCACCCAAACTGGATGATACTTTCAGGTAATGATCAGTACACTAAGCTCACTTCGTTCCCCAAATTTCGTTCTTCTATGTTGAAGCGTTCGTTTCCAGTAACAGTTTGAATTTTGGCGTTTCACTCTGTTTTCTCCTATATTGATAGATGTATTTGGAACTCTAAATCAAACACGGTTTGTGCTAGCTTCTTGAAACTTGACACAGTAAAGCAGTTTCAAGTTCTATCTCTATGTTCTGTTTTCTCTTGATGTAGCCCTAAGCAGTGACTGGGGAGAAACACTTTCATTGAAGGGGTTGCCAAGCTTCCCAAAATTGCGAGTCTCCAGAAATCTCAGCAACTATTTTTTCAAACAAACTGGATGATACTTTCAGGTAATGATCAGTACACTGAGCCCACTTGGATCCCCAAATTTCGTTCTTCTATGTTGAAGCGTTCGTTTCCAGTAACAGTTTGAATTTTGGCCTTTCACTCTGTTTTCTCCTATATTGATAGATGTATTTGGAACTCTAAACCACACCCGGTCTGTGCTAGCTTCTTGAAACTTGACACAGTAAAGCAGTTTCACGTTCTATCTCTATGTTCTGTTTCCTCTTGATGTAGCACACAGCAGTGACTGAGGAGAAACACTATCATTGAAAGGGGATGCCAAGCTTCCAAAAATTACGAATCCCCAGAAATCTCAGCAACTATTTTTTCACCCAAACTGGATGATACTTTCAGGTAATGATGAGTACACTAAGCCCACTGGGTTCCCCAAATTTCGTTCTTCTATGTTGAAGCGTTCGTTTCCAGTAACAGTTTGAATTTTGGTGTTTCTCTCTGTTTTCTCCTATATTGATAGATGTATTTGCAACTCTAAACCAAACACGGTTTGTGCTAGCTTCTTGAAACTTGACACAATAAAGCAGTTTCAAGTTCTATCTCTATGTTCTGTTTCCTCTCGATGTAGCCCTAAGCAGTGACTGGGGAGAAACACTTACATTGAAAGGGGTTGCCAAGCTTCCAGAAATTACGAGTCTCCAGAAATCTCAGCAACTATGATTTCACCCAAACTGGATGATACTTTCAGGTAATGATCAGTACACTAAGCCCACTTGGTTCCCCAAATTTCGTTCTTCTATGTTGAAGCGTTCGTTTCCAGTAACAGTTTGAATTTTGGCGTTTCACTCTGTTTTCTCCTATATTGATAGATGTATTTGGAACTCTCAACCAAACACGGTTTGTGCTAGCTTCTTGAAACTTGACACAGTAAAGCAGTTTCACGTTCTAGCTCTATGTTTTCTTTCCTCTTGATGTAGCACTCAGCAGTGACTGAGGAGAAACACTTTCATTGAAAGGGGTTGCCATGCTTCCCAAAATTGCGAGTTTCTAGAAATCTCAGCAAACATTTTTGTACCCAACGTGGATGATACTTTCAGGTAATGATCAGTACACTAAGCTCACTTCGTTCCTCAAATTTCGTTCTTCTATGTTGAAGCGTTCGTTTCCAGTAACAGTTTGAATTTTGGCGTTTCACTCTGTTTTCTCCTATATTGATAGATGTATTTGGAACTCTAAATCAAACACGGTTTGTGCTAGCTTCTTGAAACTTGACACAGTAAAGCAGTATCACGTTCTATCTCTATGTTCTGTTTCCTCTGGATGTAGCCCTAAGCAGTGACTGGGGAGAAACACTTTCATTGAAAGGGGTTGCCAAGCTTCCAGAAATTACGAGTCTCCAGAAATCTCAGCAACTATGATTTCACCCAACCTGGATGATACTTTCAGGTAATGATCAGTACACTAAGCCCACTTGGTTCCCCAAATTTCGTTCTTCTATGTTGAAGCGTTCGTTTCCAGTAACAGTTTGAATTTTGGCGTTTCACTCTGTTTTCTCCTATATTGATAGATGTATTTGGAACTCTAAATCAAACACGGTTTGTGCTAGCTTCTTGAAACTTGACACAGTAAAGCAGTTTTACGTTCTATCTCTATTTTCTCTTTCCTCTTGATGTAGCACTCAGCAGTGACTGAGGAGAAACACTTTCATTGAAAGGGGTTGCCAAGCTCCCCAAAATTGCGAGTCTCCAGAAATCTCAGCAACTATTTTTTCACCCAAACTGGATGTTACTTTCAGGTAATAATCAGTACACTAAGCTCACTTGGTTCCCCAAATTTCGTTCTTTTATGTTGAAGCGTTCGCTTCCAGTAACTGTTTGAATTTTGGCGTTTCACTCTGTTTTCTCCTATACTGACAGATGTATTTGGAACTCTAAATCAAACACGGTTTGTGCTAGCTTCTTGAAACTTGACACAGTAAAGCAGTTTCACGTTCTATCTCTATGTTCTGTTTCCTCTGGATGTAGCCCTAAGCAGTGACTGGGGAGAAATACTTTCATTGGCAGGGGTTGCCAAGCTTCCAGAAATTACGAGTCTCCAGAAATCTCAGCAACTATGATTTCACCCAACCTGGATGATACTTTCAGGTAATGATCAGTACACTAAGCCCACTTGTTTCCCCAAATTTCGTTCTTCTATGTTGAAGCGTTCGTTTCCAGTAAGAGTTTGAATTTTGGCGTTTCACTCTATTTTCTCCTATATTGATAGATGTATTTGGAACTCTAAATCAAACACGGTTTGTGCTACCTTCTTCAAACTTGACACAGTAAAGCAGTTTCAAGTTCTAGCTCTATGATCTGTTTCCTCTTGATGTAGCACTCAGCAGTGACTGAGGAGAAACACTTTCATTGAAAGGGGTTGCCAAGCTTCCCAAAATTGCGAGTCTCCAGAAATCTCAGCAACTATTTTTTAACCCAAACTGGATGATACTTTCAGGTAATGATCAGTACACTAAGCTCACTTGGTTCCCCAAATTTCGTTCTTTTATGTTGAAGCGTTCGCTTCCAGTAACTGTTTGAATTTTGGCGTTTCACTCTGTTTTCTCCTATATTGATAGATGTATTTGGAACTCTAAACCACACCCGGTTTGTGCTAGCTTCTTGAAACTTGACACAGTAAAGCAGTTTCACGTTCTATCTCTATGTTCTGTTTCCTCTGGATGTAGCCCTAAGCAGTGACTGGGGAGAAACACTTTCATTGAAAGGGGTTGCCAAGCTTCCAGAAATTACGAGTCTCCAGAAATCTCAGCAACTATGATTTCACCCAACCTGGATGATACTTTCAGGTAATGATCAGTACACTAAGCCCACTTGGTTCCCCAAATTTCGTTCTTCTATGTTGAAGCGTTCGTTTCCAGTAACAGTTTGAATTTTGGCGTTTCACTCTGTTTTCTCCTATATTGATAGATGTATTTGGAACTCTAAATCAAACACGGTTTGTGCTAGCTTCTTGAAACTTGACACAGTAAAGCAGTTTTACGTTCTATCTCTATTTTCTCTTTCCTCTTGATGTAGCACTCAGCAGTGACTGAGGAGAAACACTTTCATTGAAAGGGGTTGCCAAGCTCCCCAAAATTGCGAGTCTCCAGAAATCTCAGCAACTATTTTTTCACCCAAACTGGATGTTACTTTCAGGTAATAATCAGTACACTAAGCTCACTTGGTTCCCCAAATTTCGTTCTTTTATGTTGAAGCGTTCGCTTCCAGTAACTGTTTGAATTTTGGCGTTTCACTCTGTTTTCTCCTATACTGACAGATGTATTTGGAACTCTAAATCAAACACGGTTTGTGCTAGCTTCTTGAAACTTGACACAGTAAAGCAGTTTCACGTTCTATCTCTATGTTCTGTTTCCTCTGGATGTAGCCCTAAGCAGTGACTGGGGAGAAATACTTTCATTGACAGGGGTTGCCAAGCTTCCAGAAATTACGAGTCTCCAGAAATCTCAGCAACTATGATTTCACCCAACCTGGATGATACTTTCAGGTAATGATCAGTACACTAAGCCCACTTGGTTCCCCAAATTTCGTTCTTCTATGTTGAAGCGTTCGTTTCCAGTAAGAGTTTGAATTTTGGCGTTTCACTCTATTTTCTCCTATATTGATAGATGTATTTGGAACTCTAAATCAAACACGGTTTGTGCTACCTTCTTCAAACTTGACACAGTAAAGCAGTTTCAAGTTCTAGCTCTATATTCTGTTTCCTCTTGATGTAGCACTCAGCAGTGACTGAGGAGAAACACTTTCATTGAAAGTGGTTGCCAAGATTCCCAAAATTGCGAGTCTCCAGAAATCTCAGCAACTATTTTTTAACCCAAACTGGATGATACTTTCAGGTAATGATCAGTACACTAAGCTCACTTGGTTCCCCAAATTACGTTCTTTTATGTTGAAGCGTTCGCTTCCAGTAACTGTTTGAAATTTGGCGTTTCACTCTGTTTTCTCCTATATTGATAGATGTATTTGGAACTCTAAACCACACCCGGTTTGTGCTAGCTTCTTGAAACTTGACACAGTAAAGCAGTTTCACGTTCTATCTCTATGTTCTGTTTCCTCTTGATGTAGCACACAGCAGTGACTGAGGAGAAACACTTTCATTGAAAGGGGTTGCCAAGCTTCCAAAAATTACGATTCCCCAGAAATCTCAGCAACTATTTTTTCACCCAAACTGGATGTTACTTTCAGGTAATGATGAGTACACTAAGCCCAGTGGGTTCCCCAAATTTCGTTCTTCTATGTTGAAGCGTTCGTTTCCAGTAACAGTTTGAATTTTGGCGTTTCGCTCTGTTTTCTCCTATATTGATAGATGTATTTGCAACTCTAAACCAAACACGGTTTGTGCTAGCTTCTTGAAACTTGACACAATAAAGCAGTTTCAAGTTCTATCTCTATGTTCTGTTTCCTCTTGATGTAGCCCTAAGCAGTGACTGGGGAGAAACACTTACATTGAAAGGGGTTGCCAAGCTTCCAGAAATTACGAGTCTCCAGAAATCTCAGCAACTATGATTTCACCCAAACTGGATGATACTTTCAGGTAATGATCAGTACACTAAGCCCACTTGGTTCCCCAAATTTCGTTCTTCTATGTTGAAGCGTTCGTTTCCAGTAACAGTTTGAATTTTGGCGTTTCACTCTGTTTTCTCCTATATTGATAGACGTATTTGGAACTCTAAATCAAACACGGTTTGTGCTACCTTCTTCTAACTTGACACAGTAAAGCAGTTTCAAGTTCTAGCTCTATGTTCTGTTTCCTCTTGATGTAGCACTCAGCAGTGACTGAGGAGAAACACTTTCATTGAAAGGGGTTGCCAAGCTTCCCAAAATTGCGAGTCTCCAGAAATCTCAGCAACTATTTTTTAACCCAAACTGGATGATACTTTCAGGTAATGATCAGTACACTAAGCTCACTTGGTTCCCCAAATTTCAATCTTTTATGTTGAAGCGTTCGCTTCCAGTAACTGTTTGAATTTTGGCGTTTCACTCTGTTTTCTCCTATACTGACAGATGTATTTGGAACTCTAAATCAAACACGGTTTGTGCTAGCTTCTTGAAACTTGACACAGTAAAGCAGTATCACGTTCTATCTCTATGTTCTGTTTCCTCTGGATGTAGCCCTAAGCAGTGACTGGGGAGAAACACTCATTGAAAGGGGTTGCCAAGCTTCCAGAAATTACGAGTCTCCAGAAATCTCAGCAACTATGATTTCACCCAACCTAGATGATACTTTCAGGTAATGATCAGTACACTAAGCCCACTTGTTTCCCCAAATTTCGTTCTTCTATGTTGAAGCGTTCGTTTCCAGTAACAGTTTGAATTTTGGCGTTTCGCTCTGTTTTCTCCTATATTGATAGATGTATTTGGAACTCTAAACCAAACACGGTTTGTGCTAGCTTCTTGAAACTTGACACAGTAAAGCAGTTTTACGTTCTATCTCTATGTTCTGTTTCCTCTTGATGTAGCACTCAGCAGTGACTGAGGAGAAACACTTTCATTGAAAGGGGTTGCCAAGCTTCCCAAAATTGCGAGTCTCCAGAAATCTCAGCAACTATTTTTTCACACAAACTGGATGATACTTTCAGGTAATGATCAGTACACTAAGCTCACTTGGTTCCCCAAATTTCGTTCTTTTATGTTGAAGCGTTCGCTTCCAGTAACTGTTTGAATTTTGGCGTTTCACTCTGTTTTCTCCTATACTGACAGATGTATTTGGAACTCTAAATCAAACACGGTTTGTGCTAGCTTCTTGAAACTTGATACAGTAAAGCAGTTTCACGTTCTATCTCTATGTTCTATTTCCTCTGGATGTAGACCTAAGCAGTGACTGGGGAAAAATACTTTCATTGACAGGGGTTGCCAAGCTTCCAGAAATTACGAGTCTCCAGAAATCTCAGCAACTATGATTTCACCCAAACTGGATGATACTTTCAGGTAATGATCAGTACACTAAGCTCACTTGGTTCCCCAAATTTCGTTCTTTTATGTTGAAGCGTTCGCTTCCAGTAACTGTTTGAATTTTGGCGTTTCACTCTGTTTTCTCCTATACTGACAGATGTATTTGGAACTCTAAATCAAACACGGTTTGTGCTAGCTTCTTGAAACTTGACACAGTAAAGCAGTTTCACGTTCTATCTCTATGTTTTGTTTCCTCTTGATGTAGCACTCAGCAGTGACTGAGGAGAAACACTTTCATTGAAAGGGGTTGCCAAGCTTCCCAAAACTGCGAGTCTCCAGAAATCTCAGCAACTATTTTTTCACCCAAACTGGATGATACTTTCAGGTAATGATGAGTACACTAATCCCACTTGGTTCCCCAAATTTCGTTCTTCTATGTTGAAGCGTTTGTTTCCAGTAACAGTTTGAATTTTGGCGTTTCACTCTGTTTTCTCCTATATTGATAGATGTATTTGGAACTCTAAACCAAACACGGTTTGTGCTAGCTTCTTGAAACTTGAAACAATAAAGCAGTTTCAAGTTCTATCTCTATGTTTTCTTTCCTCTTGATGTAGCACTCAGCAGTGACTGAGGAGAAACACTTTCATTGAAAGGGGTTGCCAAGCTTCCCAAAATTGCGAGTCTCTAGAAATCTCAGCAAACATTTTTGTACCCAACGTGGATGATACTTTCAGGTAATGATCAGTACACTAAGCTCACTTCGTTCCCCAAATTTCGTTCTTCTATGTTGAAGCGTTCGTTTCCAGTAACAGTTTGAATTTTGGCGTTTCACTCTGTTTTCTCCTATATTGATAGATGTATTTGGAACTCTAAATCAAACACGGTTTGTGCTAGCTTCTTGAAACTTGACACAGTAAAGCAGTTTCAAGTTCTATCTCTATGTTCTGTTTTCTCTTGATGTAGCCCTAAGCAGTGACTGGGGAGAAACACTTTCATTGAAAGGGGTTGACAAGCTTCCCAAAATTGCAAGTCTCCAGAAATCTCAGCAACTATTTTTTCACCCAAACTGGATGATACTTTCAGGTAATGATCAGTACACTGAGCCCACTTGGATCCCCAAATTTCGTTCTTCTATGTTGAAGCGTTCGTTTCCAGTAACAGTTTGAATTTTGGCGTTTCGCTCTGTTTTCTCCTATATTGATAGATGTATTTGCAACTCTAAACCAAACACGGTTCGTGCTAGCTTCTTGAAACTTGACACAGTAAAGCAGTTTCACGTTCTATCTCTATGTTCTGTTTCCTCTTGATGTAGCACACAGCAGTGACTGAGGAGAAACACTTTCATTGAAAGGGGTTGCCAAGCTTCCAAAAATTACGATTCCCCAGAAATCTCAGCAACTATTTTTTCACCCAAACTGGATGATACTTTCAGGTAATGATGAGTACACTAAGCCCACTGGGTTCCCCAAATTTCGTTCTTCTATGTTGAAGCGTTCGTTTCCAGTAACAGTTTGAATTTTGGCGTTTCGCTCTGTTTTCTCCTATATTGATAGATGTATTTGCAACTCTAAACCAAACACGGTTCGTGCTAGCTTCTTGAAACTTGACACAATAAAGCAGTTTCAAGTTCTATCTCTATGTTCTGTTTCCTCTTGATGTAGCCCTAAGCAGTGACTGGGGAGAAACACTTACATTGAAAGGGGTTGCCAAGCTTCCAGAAATTACGAGTCTCCAGAAATCTCAGCAACTATGATTTCACCCAACCTGGATGATACTTTCAGGTAATGATCAGTACACTAAGCCCACTTGGTTCCCCAAATTTTGTTCTTCTATGTTGAAGCGTTCGTTTCCAGTAACAGTTTGAATTTTGGCGTTTCACTCTGTTTTCTCCTATATTGATAGACGTATTTGGAACTCTAAATCAAACACGGTTTGTGCTACCTTCTTCAAACTTGACACAGTAAAGCAGTTTCAAGTTCTAGCTCTATGTTCTGTTTCCTCTTGATGTAGCACTCAGCAGTGACTGAGGAGAAACACTTTCATTGAAAGGGGTTGCCAAGCTTCCCAAAATTGCGAGTCTCTAGAAATCTCAGCAAACATTTTTGTACCCAACGTGGATGATACTTTCAGGTAATGATCAGTACACTAAGCTCACTTCGTTCCCCAAATGTCGTTCTTCTATGTTGAAGCGTTCGTTTCCAGTAACAGTTTGAATTTTGGCGTTTCACTCTGTTTTCTCCTATATTGATAGATGTATTTGGAACTCTAAATCAAACACGGTTTGTGCTAGCTTCTTGAAACTTGACACAGTAAAGCAGTATCACGTTCTATCTCTATGTTCTGTTTCCTCTGGATGTAGCCCTAAGCCGTGACTGGGGAGAAACACTTTCATTGAAAGGTGTTGCCAAGCTTCCAGAAATTACGAGTCTCCAGAAATCTCAGCAACTATGATTTCACCCAACCTGGATGATACTTTGAGGTAATGATCAGTACACTAAGCCCACTTGGTTCCCCAAATTTCGTTCTTCTATGTTGAAGCGTTCGTTTCCAGTAACAGTTTGAATTTTGGCGTTTCACTCTGTTTTCTCCTATATTGATAGATGTATTTGGAACTCTAAATCAAACACGGTTTGTGCTAGCTTCTTGAAACTTGACACAGTAAAGCAGTTTTACGTTCTATCTCTATTTTCTCTTTCCTCTTGATGTAGCACTCAGCAGTGACTGAGGAGAAACACTTTCATTGAAAGGGGTTGCCAAGCTCCCCAAAATTGCGAGTCTCCAGAAATCTCAGCAACTATTTTTTCACCCAAACTGGATGATACTTTCAGGTAATAATCAGTACACTAAGCTCACTTGGTTCCCCAAATTTCGTTCTTTTATGTTGAAGCGTTCGCTTCCAGTAACTGTTTGAATTTTGGCGTTTCACTCTGTTTTCTCCTATACTGACATATGTATTTGGAACTAAATCAAACACGGTTTGTGCTAGCTTCTTGAAACTTGACACAGTAAAGCAGTTTCACGTTCTATCTCTATGTTCTGTTTCCTCTGGATGTAGCCCTAAGCAGTGACTGGGGAGAAATACTTTCATTGACAGGGGTTGCGAAGCTTCCAGAAATTACGAGTCTCCAGAAATCTCAGCAACTATGATTTCACCCAACCTGGATGATACTTTCAGGTAATGATCAGTACACTAAGCCCACTTGGTTCCCCAAATTTCGTTCTTTTATGTTGAAGCGTTCGTTTCCAGTAAGAGTTTGAATTTTGGCGTTTCACTCTATTTTCTCCTATATTGATAGATGTATTTGGAACTCTAAATCAAACACGGTTTGTGCTACCTTCTTCAAACTTGACACAGTAAAGCAGTTTCAAGTTTAGCTCTATGTTCTGTTTCCTCTTGATGTAGCACTCAGCAGTGACTGAGGAGAAACACTTTCATTGAAAGGGGTTGCCAAGCTTCCCAAAATTGTGAGTCTCCAGAAATCTCAGCAACTATTTTTTCACCCAAACTGGATGATACTTTCAGGTAATGATCAGTACACTAAGCTCACTTGGTTCCCCAAATTTCGTTCTTTTATGTTGAAGCGTTCGCTTCCAGTAACTGTTTGAATTTTGGCATTTCACTCTGTTTTCTCCTATATTGATAGATGTATTTGGAACTCTAAACCAAACACGGTTTGTGCTAGCTTCTTGAAACTTGAAACAGTAAAGCAGTTTCACGTTCTAGCTCTATGTTTTCTTTCCTCTTGATGTAGCACTCAGCAGTGACTGAGGAGAAACACTTTCATTGAAAGGGGTTGCCAAGCTTCCCAAAATTGCGAGTCTCTAGAAATCTCAGCAAACATTTTTGTACCCAACGTGGATGATACTTTCAGGTAATGATCAGTACACTAAGCTCACTTCGTTCTCCAAATTTCGTTCTTCTATGTTGAAGCGTTCGTTTCCAGTAACAGTTTGAATTTTGGCGTTTCACTCTGTTTTCTCCTATATTGATCGATGTATTTGGAACTCTAAATCAAACACGGTTTGTGCTAGCTTCTTGAAACTTGACACAGTAAAGCAGTTTCAAGTTCTATCTCTATGTTCTGTTTTCTCTTGATGTAGCCCTAAGCAGTGACTGGGGAGAAACACTTTCATTGAAAGGGGTTGCCAAGCTTCCCAAAATTGCGAGTCTCCAGAAATCTCAGCAACTATTTTTTCACCCAAACTGGATGATACTTTCAGGTAATGATCAGTACACTGAGCCCACTTGGATCCCCAAATTTCGTTCTTCTATGTTGAAGCGTTCGTTTCCAGTAACAGTTTGAATTTTGGCCTTTCACTCTGTTTTCTCCTATATTGATAGATGTATTTGGAACTCTAAACCACACCCGGTTTGTGCTAGCTTCTTGAAACTTGACACAGTAAAGCAGTTTCACTTTCTATCTCTATGTTCTGTTTCCTCTTGATGTAGCACACAGCAGTGACTGAGGAGAAACACTTTCATTGAAAGGGGTTGCCAAGCTTCCAAAAATTACGATTCCCCAGAAATCTCAGCAACTATTTTTTCACCCAAACTGGATGATACTTTCAGGTAATGATGAGTACACTAAGCCCACTGGGTTCCCCAAATTTCGTTCTTCTATGTTGAAGCGTTCGTTTCCAGTAACAGTTTGAATTTTGGCGTTTCGCTCTGTTTTCTCCTATATTGATAGATGTATTTGCAACTTTAAACCAAACACGGTTTGTGCTAGCTTCTTGAAACTTGACACAATAAAGCAGTTTCAAGTTCTATCTCTATGTTCTGTTTCCTCTTGATGTAGCCCTAAGCAGTGACTGGGGAGAAACACTTACATTGAAAGGGGTTGCCAAGCTTCCAGAAATTATGAGTCTCCAGAAATCTCAGCAACTATGATTTCACCCAAACTGGATGATACTTTCAGGTAATGATCAGTACACTAAGCCCACTTGGTTCCCCAAATTTCGTTCTTCTATGTTGAAGCGTTCGTTTCCAGTAACAGTTTGAATTTTGGCGTTTCACTCTGTTTTCTCCTATATTGATAGACGTATTTGGAACTCTAAATCAAACACGGTTTGTGCTACCTTCTTCAAACTTGACACAGTAAAGCAGTTTCAAGTTCTAGCTCTATGTTCTGTTTCCTCTTGATGTAGCACTCAGCAGTGACTGAGGAGAAACACTTTCATTGAAAGGGGTTGCCAAGCTTCCCAAAATTGCGAGTCTCCAGAAATCTCAGCAACTATTTTTTAACCCAAACTGGATGATACTTTCAGGTAATGATCAGTACACTAAGCTCACTTGGTTCCCCAAATTTCGTTCTTTTATGTTGAAGCGTTCGCTTCCAGTAACTGTTTGAATTTTGGCGTTTCACTCTGTTTTCTCCTATACTGACAGATGTATTTGGAACACTAAATCAAACACGGTTTGTGCTAGCTTCTTGAAACTTGACACAGTAAAGCAGTATCACGTTCTATCTCTATGTTCTGTTTCCTCTGGATGTAGACCTAAGCAGTGACTGGGGAGAAACACTTTCATTGAAAGGGGTTGCCAAGCTTCCAGAAATTACGAGTCTCCAGAAATCTCAGCAACTATGATTTCACCCAACCTGGATGATACTTTCAGGTAATGATCAGTACACTAAGCCCACTTGGTTCCCCAAATTTCGTTCTTCTATGTTGAAGCGTTCGTTTCCAGTAACAGTTTGAATTTTGGCGTTTCATTCTGTTTTCTCCTATATTGATAGATGTATTTGGAACTCTAAACCAAACACGGTTTGTGCTAGCTTCTTGAAACTTGAAACAGTAAAGCAGTTTCACGTTCTAGCTCTATGTTTTCTTTCCTCTTGATGTAGCACTCAGCAGTGACTGAGGAGAAACACTTTCATTGAAAGGGGTTGCCAAGCTTCCCAAAATTGCGAGTCTCTAGAAATCTCAGCAAACATTTTTGTACCCAACGTGGATGATACTTTCAGGTAATGATCAGTACACTAAGCTCACTTCGTTCCCCAAATTTCGTTCTTCTATGTTGAAGCGTTCGTTTCCAGTAACAGTTTGAATTTTGGCGTTTCACTCTGTTTTCTCCTATATTGATAGATGTATTTGGAACTCTAAATCAAACACGGTTTGTGCTAGCTTCTTGAAACTTGACACAGTAAAGCAGTATCACGTTCTATCTCTATGTTCTGTTTCCTCTGGATGTAGCCCTAAGCAGTGACTGGGGAGAAACACTTTCATTGAAATGGGTTGCCAAGCTTCCAGAAATTACGAGTCTCCAGAAATCTCAGCAACTATGATTTCACCCAACCTGGATGATACTTTCAGGTAATGATCAGTACACTAAGCCCACTTGGTTCCCCAAATTTCGTTCTTCTATGTTGAAGCGTTCGTTTCCAGTAACAGTTTGAATTTTGGCGTTTCACTCTGTTTTCTCCTATATTGATAGATGTATTTGGAACTCTAAATCAAACACGGTTTGTGCTAGCTTCTTGAAACTTGACACAGTAAAGCAGTTTTACGTTCTATCTCTATTTTCTCTTTCCTCTTGATATAGCACTCAGCAGTGACTGAGGAGAAACACTTTCATTGAAAGGGGTTGCCAAGCTCCCCAAAATTGCGAGTCTCCAGAAATCTCAGCAACTATTTTTTCACCCAAACTGGATGATACTTTCAGGTAAAAATCAGTACACTAAGCTCACTTGGTTCCCCAAATTTCGTTCTTTTATGTTGAAGCGTTCGCTTCCAGTAACTGTTTGAATTTTGGCGTTTCACTCTGTTTTCTCCTATTCTGACAGATGTATTTGGAACTCTAAATCAAACACGGTTTGTGCTAGCTTCTTGAAACTTGACACAGTAAAGCAGTTTCACGTTCTATCTCTATGTTCTGTTTCCTCTGGATGTAGCCCTAAGCAGTGACTGGGGAGAAATACTTTCATTGACAGGGGTTGCCAAGCTTCCAGAAATTACGAGTCTCCAGAAATCTCAGCAACTATGATTTCACCCAACCTGGATGATACTTTCAGGTAATGATCAGTACACTAAGCCCACTTGGTTCCCCAAATTTCGTTCTTCTATGTTGAAGCGTTCGTTTCCAGTAAGAGTTTGAATTTTGGCGTTTCACTCTATTTTCTCCTATATTGATAGATGTATTTGGAACTCTAAATCAAACACGGTTTGTGCTACCTTCTTCAAACTTGACACAGTAAAGCAGTTTCAAGTTTAGCTCTATGTTCTGTTTCCTCTTGATGTAGCACTCAGCAGTGACTGAGGAGAAACACTTTCATTGAAAGGGGTTGCCAAGCTTCCCAAAATTGTGAGTCTCCAGAAATCTCAGCAACTATTTTTTCACCCAAACTGGATGATACTTTCAGGTAATGATCAGTACACTAAGCTCACTTGGTTCCCCAAATTTCGTTCTTTTATGTTGAAGCGTTCGCTTCCAGTAACTGTTTGAATTTTGGCATTTCACTCTGTTTTCTCCTATATTGATAGATGTATTTGGAACTCTAAACCAAACACGGTTTGTGCTAGCTTCATGAAACTTGAAACAGTAAAGCAGTTTCACGTTCTAGCTCTATGTTTTCTTTCCTCTTGATGTAGCACTCAGCAGTGACTGAGGAGAAACACTTTCATTGAAAGGGGTTGCCAAGCTTCCCAAAATTGCGAGTCTCTAGAAATCTCAGCAAACATTTTTGTACCCAACGTGGATGATACTTTCAGGTAATGATCAGTACACTAAGCTCACTTCGTTCTCCAAATTTCGTTCTTCTATGTTGAAGCGTTCGTTTCCAGTAACAGTTTGAATTTTGGCGTTTCACTCTGTTTTCTCCTATATTGATCGATGTATTTGGAACTCTAAATCAAACACGGTTTGTGCTAGCTTCTTGAAACTTGACACAGTAAAGCAGTTTCAAGTTCTATCTCTATGTTCTGTTTTCTCTTGATGTAGCCCTAAGCAGTGACTGGGGAGAAACACTTTCATTGAAAGGGGTTGCCAAGCTTCCCAAAATTGCGAGTCTCCAGAAATCTCAGCAACTATTTTTTCACCCAAACTGGATGATACTTTCAGGTAATGATCAGTACACTGAGCCCACTTGGATCCCCAAATTTCGTTCTTCTATGTTGAAGCGTTCGTTTCCAGTAACAGTTTGAATTTTGGCCTTTCACTCTGTTTTCTCCTATATTGATAGATGTATTTGGAACTCTAAACCACACCCGGTTTGTGCTAGCTTCTTGAAACTTGACACAGTAAAGCAGTTTCACTTTCTATCTCTATGTTCTGTTTCCTCTTGATGTAGCACACAGCAGTGACTGAGGAGAAACACTTTCATTGAAAGGGGTTGCCAAGCTTCCAAAAATTACGATTCCCCAGAAATCTCAGCAACTATTTTTTCACCCAAACTGGATGATACTTTCAGGTAATGATGAGTACACTAAGCCCACTGGGTTCCCCAAATTTCGTTCTTCTATGTTGAAGCGTTCGTTTCCAGTAACAGTTTGAATTTTGGCGTTTCGCTCTGTTTTCTCCTATATTGATAGATGTATTTGCAACTTTAAACCAAACACGGTTTGTGCTAGCTTCTTGAAACTTGACACAATAAAGCAGTTTCAAGTTCTATCTCTATGTTCTGTTTCCTCTTGATGTAGCCCTAAGCAGTGACTGGGGAGAAACACTTACATTGAAAGGGGTTGCCAAGCTTCCAGAAATTATGAGTCTCCAGAAATCTCAGCAACTATGATTTCACCCAAACTGGATGATACTTTCAGGTAATGATCAGTACACTAAGCCCACTTGGTTCCCCAAATTTCGTTCTTCTATGTTGAAGCGTTCGTTTCCAGTAACAGTTTGAATTTTGGCGTTTCACTCTGTTTTCTCCTATATTGATAGACGTATTTGGAACTCTAAATCAAACACGATTTGTGCTACCTTCTTCAAACTTGACACAGTAAAGCAGTTTCAAGTTCTAGCTCTATGTTCTGTTTCCTCTTGATGTAGCACTCAGCAGTGACTGAGGAGAAACACTTTCATTGAAAGGGGTTGCCAAGCTTCCCAAAATTGCGAGTCTCCAGAAATCTCAGCAACTATTTTTTAACCCAAACTGGATGATACTTTCAGGTAATGATCAGTACACTAAGCTCACTTGGTTCCCCAAATTTCGTTCTTTTATGTTGAAGCGTTCGCTTCCAGTAACTGTTTGAATTTTGGCGTTTCACTCTGTTTTCTCCTATACTGACAGATGTATTTGGAACACTAAATCAAACACGGTTTGTGCTAGCTTCTTGAAACTTGACACAGTAAAGCAGTATCACGTTCTATCTCTATGTTCTGTTTCCTCTGGATGTAGACCTAAGCAGTGACTGGGGAGAAACACTTTCATTGAAAGGGGTTGCCAAGCTTCCAGAAATTACGAGTCTCCAGAAATCTCAGCAACTATGATTTCACCCAACCTGGATGATACTTTCAGGTAATGATCAGTACACTAAGCCCACTTGGTTCCCCAAATTTCGTTCTTCTATGTTGAAGCGTTCGTTTCCAGTAACAGTTTGAATTTTGGCGTTTCATTCTGTTTTCTCCTATATTGATAGATGTATTTGGAACTCTAAACCAAACACGGTTTGTGCTAGCTTCTTGAAACTTGAAACAGTAAAGCAGTTTCACGTTCTAGCTCTATGTTTTCTTTCCTCTTGATGTAGCACTCAGCAGTGACTGAGGAGAAACACTTTCATTGAAAGGGGTTGCCAAGCTTCCCAAAATTGCGAGTCTCTAGAAATCTCAGCAAACATTTTTGTACCCAACGTGTATGATACTTTCAGGTAATGATCAGTACACTAAGCTCACTTCGTTCCCCAAATTTCGTTCTTCTATGTTGAAGCGTTCGTTTCCAGTAACAGTTTGAATTTTGGCGTTTCACTCTGTTTTCTCCTATATTGATAGATGTATTTGGAACTCTAAATCAAACACGGTTTGTGCTAGCTTCTTGAAACTTGACACAGTAAAGCAGTATCACGTTCTATCTCTATGTTCTGTTTCCTCTGGATGTAGCCCTAAGCAGTGACTGGGGAGAAACACTTTCATTGAAATGGGTTGCCAAGCTTCCAGAAATTACGAGTCTCCAGAAATCTCAGCAACTATGATTTCACCCAACCTGGATGATACTTTCAGGTAATGATCAGTACACTAAGCCCACTTGGTTCCCCAAATTTCGTTCTTCTATGTTGAAGCGTTCGTTTCCAGTAACAGTTTGAATTTTGGCGTTTCACTCTGTTTTCTCCTATATTGATAGATGTATTTGGAACTCTAAATCAAACACGGTTTGTGCTAGCTTCTTGAAACTTGACACAGTAAAGCAGTTTTACGTTCTATCTCTATTTTCTCTTTCCTCTTGATATAGCACTCAGCAGTGACTGAGGAGAAACACTTTCATTGAAAGGGGTTGCCAAGCTCCCCAAAATTGCGAGTCTCCAGAAATCTCAGCAACTATTTTTTCACCCAAACTGGATGATACTTTCAGGTAAAAATCAGTACACTAAGCTCACTTGGTTCCCCAAATTTCGTTCTTTTATGTTGAAGCGTTCGCTTCCAGTAACTGTTTGAATTTTGGCGTTTCACTCTGTTTTCTCCTATTCTGACAGATGTATTTGGAACTCTAAATCAAACACGGTTTGTGCTAGCTTCTTGAAACTTGACACAGTAAAGCAGTTTCACGTTCTATCTCTATGTTCTGTTTCCTCTGGATGTAGCCCTAAGCAGTGACTGGGGAGAAATACTTTCATTGACAGGGGTTGCCAAGCTTCCAGAAATTACGAGTCTCCAGAAATCTCAGCAACTATGATTTCACCCAACCTGGATGATACTTTCAGGTAATGATCAGTACACTAAGCCCACTTGGTTCCCCAAATTTCGTTCTTCTATGTTGAAGCGTTCGTTTCCAGTAAGAGTTTGAATTTTGGCGTTTCACTCTATTTTCTCCTATATTGATAGATGTATTTGGAACTCTAAATCAAACACGGTTTGTGCTACCTTCTTCAAACTTGACACAGTAAAGCAGTTTCAAGTTTAGCTCTATGTTCTGTTTCCTCTTGATGTAGCACTCAGCAGTGACTGAGGAGAAACACTTTCATTGAAAGGGGTTGCCAAGCTTCCCAAAATTGTGAGTCTCCAGAAATCTCAGCAACTATTTTTTCACCCAAACTGGATGATACTTTCAGGTAATGATCAGTACACTAAGCTCACTTGGTTCCCCAAATTTCGTTCTTTTATGTTGAAGCGTTCGCTTCCAGTAACTGTTTGAATTTTGGCATTTCACTCTGTTTTCTCCTATATTGATAGATGTATTTGGAACTCTAAACCAAACACGGTTTGTGCTAGCTTCTTGAAACTTGAAACAGTAAAGCAGTTTCACGTTCTAGCTCTATGTTTTCTTTCCTCTTGATGTAGCACTCAGCAGTGACTGAGGAGAAACACTTTCATTGAAAGGGGTTGCCAAGCTTCCCAAAATTGCGAGTCTCTAGAAATCTCAGCAAACATTTTTGTACCCAACGTGGATGATACTTTCAGGTAATGATCAGTACACTAAGCTCACTTCGTTCTCCAAATTTCGTTCTTCTATGTTGAAGCGTTCGTTTCCAGTAACAGTTTGAATTTTGGCGTTTCACTCTGTTTTCTCCTATATTGATCGATGTATTTGGAACTCTAAATCAAACACGGTTTGTGCTAGCTTTATGAAACTTGACACAGTAAAGCAGTTTCAAGTTCTATCTCTATGTTCTGTTTTCTCTTGATGTAGCCCTAAGCAGTGACTGGGGAGAAACACTTTCATTGAAAGGGGTTGCCAAGCTTCCCAAAATTGCGAGTCTCCAGAAATCTCAGCAACTATTTTTTCACCCAAACTGGATGATACTTTCAGGTAATGATCAGTACACTGAGCCCACTTGGATCCCCAAATTTCGTTCTTCTATGTTGAAGCGTTCGTTTCCAGTAACAGTTTGAATTTTGGCCTTTCACTCTGTTTTCTCCTATATTGATAGATGTATTTGGAACTCTAAACCACACCCGGTTTGTGCTAGCTTCTTGAAACTTGACACAGTAAAGCAGTTTCACGTTCTATCTCTATGTTCTGTTTCCTCTTGATGTAGCACTCAGCAGTGACTGAGGAGAAACACTTTCATTGAAAGGGGTTGCCAAGCTTCCAAAAATTACGATTCCCCAGAAATCTCAGCAACTATTTTTTCACCCAAACTGGATGATACTTTCAGGTAATGATGAGTACACTAAGCCCACTGGGTTCCCCAAATTTCGTTCTTCTATGTTGAAGCGTTCGTTTCCAGTAACAGTTTGAATTTTGGCGTTTCGCTCTGTTTTCTCCTATATTGATAGATGTATTTGCAACTTTAAACCAAACACGGTTTGTGCTAGCTTCTTGAAACTTGACACAATAAAGCAGTTTCAAGTTCTATCTCTATGTTCTGTTTCCTCTTGATGTAGCCCTAAGCAGTGACTGGGGAGAAACACTTACATTGAAAGGGGTTGCCAAGCTTCCAGAAATTACGAGTCTCCAGAAATCTCAGCAACTATGATTTCACCCAAACTGGATGATACTTTCAGGTAATGATCAGTACACTAAGCCCACTTGGTTCCCCAAATTTCGTTCTTCTATGTTGAAGCGTTCGTTTCCAGTAACAGTTTGAATTTTGGCGTTTCACTCTGTTTTCTCCTATATTGATAGACGTATTTGGAACTCTAAATCAAACACGGTTTGTGCTACCTTCTTCAAACTTGACACAGTAAAGCAGTTTCAAGTTCTAGCTCTATGTTCTGTTTCCTCTTGATGTAGCACTCAGCAGTGACTGAGGAGAAACACTTTCATTGAAAGGGGTTGCCAAGCTTCCCAAAATTGCGAGTCTCCAGAAATCTCAGCAACTATTTTTTAACCCAAACTGGATGATACTTTCAGGTAATTATCAGTACACTAAGCTCACTTGGTTCCCCAAATTTCGTTCTTTTATGTTGAAGCGTTCGCTTCCAGTAACTGTTTGAATTTTGGCGTTTCACTCTGTTTTCTCCTATACTGACAGATGTATTTGGAACACTAAATCAAACACGGTTTGTGCTAGCTTCTTGAAACTTGACACAGTAAAGCAGTATCACGTTCTATCTCTATGTTCTGTTTCCTCTGGATGTAGACCTAAGCAGTGACTGGGGAGAAACACTTTCATTGAAAGGGGTTGCCAAGCTTCCAGAAATTACGAGTCTCCAGAAATCTCAGCAACTATGATTTCACCCAACCTGGATGATACTTTCAGGTAATGATCAGTACACAAAGCCCACTTGGTTCCCCAAATTTCGTTCTTCTATGTTGAAGCGTTCGTTTCCAGTAACAGTTTGAATTTTGGCGTTTCATTCTGTTTTCTCCTATATTGATAGATGTATTTGGAACTCTAAACCAAACACGGTTTGTGCTAGCTTCTTGAAACTTGAAACAGTAAAGCAGTTTCACGTTCTAGCTCTATGTTTTCTTTCCTCTTGATGTAGCACTCAGCAGTGACTGAGGAGAAACACTTTCATTGAAAGGGGTTGCCAAGCTTCCCAAAATTGCGAGTCTCTAGAAATCTCAGCAAACATTTTTGTACCCAACGTGGATGATACTTTCAGGTAATGATCAGTACACTAAGCTCACTTCGTTCCCCAAATTTCGTTCTTCTATGTTGAAGCGTTCGTTTCCAGTAACAGTTTGAATTTTGGCGTTTCACTCTGTTTTCTCCTATATTGATAGATGTATTTGGAACTCTAAATCAAACACGGTTTGTGCTAGCTTCTTGAAACTTGACACAGTAAAGCAGTATCACGTTCTATCTCTATGTTCTGTTTCCTCTGGATGTAGCACTAAGCAGTGACTGGGGAGAAACACTTTAATTGAAAGGGGTTGCCAAGCTTCCAGAAATTACGAGTCTCCAGAAATCTCAGCAACTATGATTTCACCCAACCTGGATGATACTTTCAGGTAATGATCAGTACACTAAGCCCACTTGGTTCCCCAAATTTCGTTCTTCTATGTTGAAGCGTTCGTTTCCAGTAACAGTTTGAATTTTGGCGTTTCACTCTGTTTTCTCCTATATTGATAGATGTATTTGGAACTCTAAATCAAACACGGTTTGTGCTAGCTTCTTGAAACTTGACACAGTAAAGCAGTTTTACGTTCTATCTCTATTTTCTCTTTCCTCTTGATGTAGCACTCAGCAGTGACTGAGGAGAAACACTTTCATTGAAAGGGGTTGCCAAGCTTCCCAAAATTGCGAGTCTCCAGAAATCTCAGCAACTATTTTTTAACCCAAACTGGATGATACTTTCAGGTAATGATCAGTACACTAAGCTCACTTGGTTCCCCAAATTTCGTTCTTTTATGTTGAAGCGTACGCTTCCAGTAACTGTTTGAATTTTGGCGTTTCACTCTGTTTTCTCCTATACTGACAGATGTATTTGGAACTCTAAATCAAACACGGTTTGTGCTAGCTTCTTGAAACTTGACACAGTAAAGCAGTTTCACGTTCTATCTCTATGTTCTGTTTCCTCTGGATGTAGCACTCAGCAGTGACTGAGGAGAAACACTTTCATTGAAAGGGGTTGCCAAGCTTCCCAAAATTGCGAGTCTCCAGAAATCTCAGCAACTATTTTTTAACCCAAACTGGATGATACTTTCAGGTAATGATCAGTACACTAAGCTCACATGGTTCCCCAAATTTCGTTCTTTTATGTTGAAGCGTTCGCTTCCAGTAACTGTTTGAATATTGGCGTTTCACTCTGTTTTCTCCTATACTGACAGATGTATTTGGAACTCTAAATCAAACACGGTTTGTGCTAGCTTCTTGAAACTTGACACAGTAAAGCAGTTTCACATTCTATCTCTATGTTCTGTTTCCTCTGGATGTAGCCGTAAGCAGTGACTGGGGAGAAATACTTTCATTGACAGGGGTTGCCAAGCTTCCAGAAATTACGAGTCTCCAGAAATCTCAGCAACTATGATTTCACCCAACCTGGATGATACTTTCAGGTAATGATCAGTACACTAAGCCCACTTGTTTCCCCAAATTTCGTTCTTCTATGTTGAAGCGTTCGTTTCCAGTAACAGTTTGAATTTTGGCGTTTCGCTCTGTTTTCTCCTATATTGATAGATGTATTTGGAACTCTAAACCAAACACGGTTTGTGCTAGCTTCTTGAAACTTGACACAGTAAAGCAGTTTTACGTTCTATCTCTATGTTCTGTTTCCTCTTGATGTAGCACTCAGCAGTGACTGAGGAGAAACACTTTCATTGAAAGGGGTTGCCAAGCTTCCCAAAATTGCGAGTCTCCAGAAATCTCAGCAACTATTTTTTCACCCAAACTGGATGATACTTTCAGGTAATGATCAGTACACTAAGCTCACTTGGTTCCCCAAATTTCGTTCTTTTATGTTGAAGCGTTCGCTTCCAGTAACTGTTTGAATTTTGGCGTTTCACTCTGTTTTCTCCTATACTGACAGATGTATTTGGAACTCTAAATCAAACACGGTTTGTGCTAGCTTCATGAAACTTGACACAGTAAAGCAGTTTCACGTACTATCTCTATGTTCTATTTCCTCTGGATGTAGCCCTAAGCAGTGACTGGGGAAAAATACTTTCATTGACAGGGGTTGCCAAGCTTCCAGAAATTACGAGTCTCCAGAAATCTCAGCAACTATGATTTCACCCAAACTGGATGATACTTTCAGGTAATGATCAGTACACTAAGCTCACTTGGTTCCCCAAATTTCGTTCTTTTATGTTGAAGCGTTCGCTTCCAGTAACTGTTTGAATTTTGGCGTTTCACTCTGTTTTCTCCTATACTGACAGATGTATTTGGAACTCTAAATCAAACACGGTTTGTGCTAGCTTCTTGAAACTTGACACAGTAAAGCAGTTTCACGTTCTATCTCTATGTTCTGTTTCCTCTGGATGTAGCCCTAAGCAGTGACTGGGGAGAAATTCTTTCATTGAAAGGGGTTGCCAATCTCCCCAAAATTGCGAGTCTCCAGAAATCTCAGCAACTATTTTTTCACCCAAACTGGATGATACTTTCAGGTAATAATCAGTACACTAAGCTCACTTGGTTCCCCAAATTTCGTTCTTTTATGTTGAAGCGTTCGCTTCCAGTAACTGTTTGAATTTTGGCGTTTCACTCTGTTTTCTCCTATACTGACAAATGTATTTGGAACTCTAAATCAAACACGGTTTGTGCTAGCTTCTTGAAACTTGACACAGTAAAGCAGTTTCACGTTCTATCTCTATGTTCTGTTTCCTCTGGATGTAGCCCTAAGCAGTGACTGGGGAGAAATACTTTCATTGACAGGGGTTACCAAGCTTCCAGAAATTACGAGTCTCCAGAAATCTCAGCAACTATGATTTCACCCAACCTGGATGATACTTTCAGGTAATGATCAGTACACTAAGCCCACTTGGTTCCCCAAATTTCGTTCTTCTATGTTGAAGCGTTCATTTCCAGTAAGAGTTTGAATTTTGGCGTTTCACTCTATTTTCTCCTATATTGATAGATGTATTTGGAACTCTAAATCAAACACGGTTTGTGCTACCTTCTTCAAACTTGACACAGTAAAGCAGTTTCAAGTTCTAGCTCTATGTTCTGTTTCCTCTTGATGTAGCACTCAGCAGTGACTGAGGAGAAACACTTTCATTGAAAGGGGTTGCCAAGCTTCCCAAAATTGCGAGTCTCCAGAAATCTCAGCAACTATTTTTTAACCCAAACTGGATGATACTTTCAGGTAATGATCAGTACACTAAGCTCACTTGGTTCCCCAAATTTCGTTCTTTTATGTTGAAGCGTTCGCTTCCAGTAACTGTTTGAATTTTGGCGTTTCACTCAGTTTTCTCCTATATTGATAGATGTATTTGGAACTCTAAATCAAACACGGTTTGTGCTACCTTCTTCAAACTTGACACAGTAAAGCAGTTTCAAGTTTAGCTCTATGTTCTGTTTCCTCTTGATGTAGCACTCAGCAGTGACTGAGGAGAAACACTTTCATTGAAAGGGGTTGCCAAGCTTCCCAAAATTGCGAGTCTCTAGAAATCTCAGCAAACATTTTTGTACCCAACGTGGATGATACTTTCAGGTAATGATCAGTACACTAAGCTCACTTCGTTCTCCAAATTTCGTTCTTCTATGTTGAAGCGTTCGTTTCCAGTAACAGTTTGAATTTTGGCGTTTCGCTCTGTTTTCTCCTATATTGATAGATGTATTTGCAACTTTAAACCAAACACGGTTTGTGCTAGCTTCTTGAAACTTGACACAATAAAGCAGTTTCAAGTTCTATCTCTATGTTCTGTTTCCTCTTGATGTAGCCCTAAGCAGTGACTGGGGAGAAACACTTACATTGAAAGGGGTTGCCAAGCTTCCAGAAATTACGAGTCTCCAGAAATCTCAGCAACTATGATTTCACCCAAACTGGATGATACTTTCAGGTAATGATCAGTACACTAAGCCCACTTGGTTCCCCAAATTTCGTTCTTCTATGTTGAAGCGTTCGTTTCCAGTAACAGTTTGAATTTTGGCGTTTCACTCTGTTTTCTCCTATATTGATAGACGTATTTGGAACTCTAAATCAAACACGGTTTGTGCTACCTTCTTCAAACTTGACACAGTAAAGCAGTTTCAAGTTCTAGCTCTATGTTCTGTTTCCTCTTGATGTAGCACTCAGCAGTGACTGAGGAGAAACACTTTCATTGAAAGGGGTTGCCAAGCTTCCCAAAATTGCGAGTCTCTAGAAATCTCAGCAAACATTTTTGTACCCAACGTGGATGATACTTTCAGGTAATGATCAGTACACTAAGCTCACTTCGTTCCCCAAATTTCGTTCTTCTATGTTGAAGCGTTCGTTTCCAGTAACAGTTTGAATTTTGGCGTTTCACTCTGTTTTCTCCTATATTGATAGATGTATTTGGAACTCTAAATCAAACACGGTTTGTGCTAGCTTCTTGAAACTTGACACAGTAAAGCAGTATCACGTTCTATCTCTATGTTCTGTTTCCTCTGGATGTAGCCCTAAGCAGTGACTGGGGAGAAACACTTTAATTGAAAGGGGTTGCCAAGCTTCCAGAAATTACGAGTCTCCAGAAATCTCAGCAACTATGATTTCACCCAACCTGGATGATACTTTCAGGTAATGATCAGTACACTAAGCCCACTTGGTTCCCCAAATTTCGTTCTTCTATGTTGAAGCGTTCGTTTCCAGTAACAGTTTGAATTTTGGCGTTTCACTCTGTTTTCTCCTATATTGATAGATGTATTTGGAACTCTAAATCAAACACGGTTTGTGCTAGCTTCTTGAAACTTGACACAGTAAAGCAGTTTTACGTTCTATCTCTATTTTCTCTTTCCTCTTGATGTAGCACTCAGCAGTGACTGAGGAGAAACACTTTCATTGAAAGGGGTTGCCAAGCTTCCCAAAATTGCGAGTCTCCAGAAATCTCAGCAACTATTTTTTAACCCAAACTGGATGATACTTTCAGGTAATGATCAGTACACTAAGCTCACTTGGTTCCCCAAATTTCGTTCTTTTATGTTGAAGCGTTCGCTTCCAGTAACTGTTTGAATTTTGGCGTTTCACTCTGTTTTCTCCTATACTGACAGATGTATTTGGAACTCTAAATCAAACACGGTTTGTGCTAGCTTCTTGAAACTTGACACAGTAAAGCAGTTTCACGTTCTATCTCTATGTTCTGTTTCCTCTTCGATGTAGCACTCAGCAGTGACTGACGAGAAACACTTTCATTGAAAGGGGTTGCCAAGCTTCCCAAAATTGCGAGTCTCCAGAAATCTCAGCAACTATTTTTTAACCCAAACTGGATGATACTTTCAGGTAATGATCAGTACACTAAGCTCACATGGTTCCCCAAATTTCGTTCTTTTATGTTGAAGCGTTCGCTTCCAGTAACTGTTTGAATATTGGCGTTTCACTCTGTTTTCTCCTATACTGACAGATGTATTTGGAACTCTAAATCAAACACGGTTTGTGCTAGCTTCTTGAAACTTGACACAGTAAAGCAGTTTCACGTTCTATCTCTATGTTCTGTTTCCTCTGGATGTAGCCGTAAGCAGTGACTGGGGAGAAATACTTTCATTGACAGGGGTTGCCAAGCTTCCAGAAATTACGAGTCTCCAGAAATCTCAGCAACTATGATTTCACCCAACCTGGATGATACTTTCAGGTAATGATCAGTACACTAAGCCCACTTGTTTCCCCAAATTTCGTTCTTCTATGTTGAAGCGTTCGTTTCCAGTAACAGTTTGAATTTTGGCGTTTCGCTCTGTTTTCTCCTATATTGATAGATGTATTTGGAACTCTAAACCAAACACGGTTTGTGCTAGCTTCTTGAAACTTGACACAGTAAAGCAGTTTTACGTTCTATCTCTATGTTCTGTTTCCTCTTGATGTAGCACTCAGCAGTGACTGAGGAGAAATACTTTCATTGAAAGGGGTTGCCAAGCTTCCCAAAATTGCGAGTCTCCAGAAATCTCAGCAACTATTTTTTCACCCAAACTGGATGATACTTTCAGGTAATGATCAGTACACTAAGCTCACTTGGTTCCCCAAATTTCGTTCTTTTATGTTGAAGCGTTCGCTTCCAGTAACTGTTTGAATTTTGGCGTTTCACTCTGTTTTCTCCTATACTGACAGATGTATTTGGAACTCTAAATCAAACACGGTTTGTGCTAGCTTCATGAAACTTGACACAGTAAAGCAGTTTCACGTACTATCTCTATTTTCTATTTCCTCTGGATGTAGCCCTAAGCAGTGACTGGGGAAAAATACTTTCATTGACAGGGGTTGCCAAGCTTCCAGAAATTACGAGTCTCCAGAAATCTCAGCAACTATGATTTCACCCAAACTGGATGATACTTTCAGGTAATGATCAGTACACTAAGCTCACTTGGTTCCCCAAATTTCGTTCTTTTATGTTGAAGCGTTCGCTTCCAGTAACTGTTTGAATTATGGCGTTTCACTCTGTTTTCTCCTATACTGACAGATGTATGTGGAACTCTAAATCAAACACGGTTTGTGCTAGCTTCTTGAAACTTGACACAGTAAAGCAGTTTCACGTTCTATCTCTATGTTCTGTTTCCTCTGGATGTAGCCCTAAGCAGTGACTGGGGAGAAATTCTTTCATTGAAAGGGGTTGCCAATCTCCCCAAAATTGCGAGTCTCCAGAAATCTCAGCAACTATTTTTTCACCCAAACTGGATGATACTTTCAGGTAATAATCAGTACACTAAGCTCACTTGGTTCCCCAAATTTCGTTCTTTTATGTTGAAGCGTTCGCTTCCAGTAACTGTTTGAATTTTGGCGTTTCACTCTGTTTTCTCCTATACTGACAGATGTATTTGGAACTCTAAATCAAACACGGTTTGTGCTAGCTTCTTGAAACTTGACACAGTAAAGCAGTTTCACGTTCTATCTCTATGTTTTCTTTCCTCTTGATGTAGCACTCAGCAGTGACTGAGGAGAAACACTTTCATTGAAAGGGGTTGCTAAGCTCCCCAAAATTGCGAGTCTCCAGAAATCTCAGCAACTATTTTTTCACCCAAACTGGATGATACTTTCAGGTAATAATCAGTACACTAAGCTCACTTGGTTCCCCAAATTTCGTTCTTTTATGTTGAAGCGTTCGCTTCCAGTAACTGTTTGAATTTTGGCGTTTCACTCTGTTTTCTCCTATACTGACAAATGTATTTGGAACTCTAAATCAAACACGGTTTGTGCTACCTTCTTCAAACTTGACACAGTAAAGCAGTTTCAAGTTCTAGCTCTATGTTCTGTTTCCTCTTGATGTAGCACTCAGCAGTGACTGAGGAGAAACACTTTCATTGAAAGGGGTTGCCAAGCTTCCCAAAATTGCGAGTCTCCAGAAATCTCAGCAACTATTTTTTAACCCAAACTGGATGATACTTTCAGGTAATGATCAGTACACTAAGCTCACTTGGTTCCCCAAATTTCGTTCTTTTATGTTGAAGCGTTCGCTTCCAGTAACTGTTTGAATTTTGGCGTTTCACTCAGTTTTCTCCTATATTGATAGATGTATTTGGAACTCTAAATCAAACACGGTTTGTGCTACCTTCTTCAAACTTGACACAGTAAAGCAGTTTCAAGTTTAGCTCTATGTTCTGTTTCCTCTTGATGTAGCACTCAGCAGTGACTGAGGAGAAACACTTTCATTGAAAGGGGTTGCCAAGCTTCCCAAAATTGTGAGTCTCCAGAAATCTCAGCCACTATTTTTTCACCCAAACTGGATGATACTTTCAGGTAATGATCAGTACACTAAGCTCACTTGGTTCCCCAAATTTCGTTCTTTTATGTTGAAGCGTTCGCTTCCAGTAACTGTTTGAATTTTGGCATTTCACTCTGTTTTCTCCTATACTGACAGATGTATTTGGAACTCTAAATCAAACACGGTTTGTGCTAGCTTCATGAAACTTGACACAGTAAAGCAGTTTCACGTACTATCTCTATGTTCTATTTCCTCTGGATGTAGCCCTAAGCAGTGACTGGGGAAAAATACTTTCATTGACAGGGGTTGCCAAGCTTCCAGAAATTACGAGTCTCCAGAAATCTCAGCAACTATGATTTCACCCAAACTGGATGATACTTTCAGGTAATGATCAGTACACTAAGCTCACTTGGTTCCCCAAATTTCGTTCTTTTATGTTGAAGCGTTCGCTTCCAGTAACTGTTTGAATTATGGCGTTTCACTCTGTTTTCTCCTATACTGACAGATGTATTTGGAACTCTAAATCAAACACGGTTTGTGCTAGCTTCTTGAAACTTGACACAGTAAAGCAGTTTCAAGTTCTATCTCTATGTTCTGTTTTCTCTTGATGTAGCCCTAAGCAGTGACTGGGGAGAAATTCTTTCATTGAAAGGGGTTGCCAAGCTTCCCAAAATTGCGAGTCTCCAGAAATCTCAGCAACTATTTTTTCACCCAAACTGGATGATACTTTCAGGTAATGATCAGTACACTGAGCCCACTTGGATCCCCAAATTTCGTTCTTCTATGTTGAAGCGTTCGTTTCCAGTAACAGTTTGAATTTTGGCCTTTCACTCTGTTTTCTCCTATACTGACAGATGTATTTGGAACTCTAAATCAAACACGGTTTGTGCTAGCTTCTTGAAACTTGACACAGTAAAGCAGTTTCACGTTCTATCTCTATGTTCTGTTTCCTCTTGATGTAGCACACAGCAGTGACTGAGGAGAAACACTTTCATTGAAAGGGGTTGCCAAGCTTCCAAAAATTGCGAGTCTCCAGAAATCTCAGCAACTATTTTTTCACCCAAACTGGATGATACTTTCAGGTAATGATGAGTACACTAAGCCCACTGGGTTCCCCAAATTTCGTTCTTCTATGTTGAAGCGTTCGTTTCCAGTAACAGTTTGAATTTTGGCGTTTCGCTCTGTTTTCTCCTATATTGATAGATGTATTTGCAACTTTAAACCAAACACGGTTTGTGCTAGCTTCTTGAAACTTGACACAATAAAGCAGTTTCAAGTTCTATCTCTATGTTCTGTTTCCTCTTGATGTAGCCCTAAGCAGTGACTGGGGAGAAACACTTACATTGAAAGGGGTTGCCAAGCTTCCAGAAATTACGAGTCTCCAGAAATCTCAGCAACTATGATTTCACCCAAACTGGATGATACTTTCAGGTAATGATCAGTACACTAAGCCCACTTGGTTCCCCAAATTTCGTTCTTCTATGTTGAAGCGTTCGTTTCCAGTAACAGTTTGAATTTTGGCGTTTCACTCTGTTTTCTCCTATATTGATAGACGTATTTGGAACTCTAAATCAAACACGGTTTGTGCTACCTTCTTCAAACTTGACACAGTAAAGCAGTTTCAAGTTCTAGCTCTATGTTCTGTTTCCTCTTGATGTAGCACTCAGCAGTGACTGAGGAGAAACACTTTCATTGAAAGGGGTTGCCAAGCTTCCCAAAATTGCGAGTCTCCAGAAATCTCAGCAACTATTTTTTAACCCAAACTGGATGATACTTTCAGGTAATGATCAGTACACTAAGCTCACTTGGTTCCCCAAATTTCGTTCTTTTATGTTGAAGCGTTCGCTTCCAGTAACTGTTTGAATTTTGGCGTTTCACTCTGTTTTCTCCTATACTGACAGATGTATTTGGAACACTAAATCAAACACGGTTTGTGCTAGCTTCTTGAAACTTGACACAGTAAAGCAGTATCACGTTCTATCTCTATGTTCTGTTTCCTCTGGATGTAGACCTAAGCAGTGACTGGGGAGAAACACTTTCATTGAAAGGGGTTGCCAAGCTTCCAGAAATTACGAGTCTCCAGAAATCTCAGCAACTATGATTTCACCCAACCTGGATGATACTTTCAGGTAATGATCAGTACACAAAGCCCACTTGGTTCCCCAAATTTCGTTCTTCTATGTTGAAGCGTTCGTTTCCAGTAACACTTTGAATTTTGGCGTTTCATTCTGTTTTCTCCTATATTGATAGATGTATTTGGAACTCTAAACCAAACACGGTTTGTGCTAGCTTCTTGAAACTTGAAACAGTAAAGCAGTTTCACGTTCTAGCTCTATGTTTTCTTTCCTCTTGATGTAGCACTCAGCAGTGACTGAGGAGAAACACTTTCATTGAAAGTTGTTGCCAAGCTTCCCAAAATTGCGAGTCTCTAGAAATCTCAGCAAACATTTTTGTACCCAACGTGGATGATACTTTCAGGTAATGATCAGTACACTAAGCTCACTTCGTTCCCCAAATTTCGTTCTTCTATGTTGAAGCGTTCGTTTCCAGTAACAGTTTGAATTTTGGCGTTTCACTCTGTTTTCTCCTATATTGATAGATGTATTTGGAACTCTAAATCAAACACGGTTTGTGCTAGCTTCTTGAAACTTGACACAGTAAAGCAGTATCACGTTCTATCTCTATGTTCTGTTTCCTCTGGATGTAGCCCTAAGCAGTGACTGGGGAGAAACACTTTCATTGAAAGGGGTTGCCAAGCTTCCAGAAATTACGAGTCTCCAGAAATCTCAGCAACTATGATTTCACCCAACCTGGATGATACTTTCAGGTAATGATCAGTACACTAAGCCCACTTGGTTCCCCAAATTTCGTTCTTCTATGTTGAAGCGTTCGTTTCCAGTAACAGTTTGAATTTTGGCGTTTCACTCTGTTTTCTCCTATATTGATAGATGTATTTGGAACTCTAAATCAAACACGGTTTGTGCTAGCTTCTTGAAACTTGACACAGTAAAGCAGTTTTACGTTCTATCTCTATTTTCTCTTTCCTCTTGATGTAGCACTCAGCAGTGACTGAGGAGAAACACTTTCATTGAAAGGGGTTGCCAAGCTTCCCAAAATTGCGAGTCTCCAGAAATCTCAGCAACTATTTATTAACCCAAACTGGATGATACTTTCAGGTAATGATCAGTACACTAAGCTCACTTGGTTCCCCAAATTTCGTTCTTTTATGTTGAAGCGTTCGCTTCCAGTAACTGTTTGAATTTTGGCGTTTCACTCTGTTTTCTCCTATACTGACAGATGTATTTGGAACTCTAAATCAAACACGGTTTGTGCTAGCTTCTTGAAACTTGACACAGTAAAGCAGTTTCACGTTCTATCTCTATGTTCTGTTTCCTCTGGATGTAGCACTCAGCAGTGACTGATGAGAAACACTTTCATTGAAAGGGGTTGCCAAGCTTCCCAAAATTGCGAGTCTCCAGAAATCTCAGCAACTATTTTTTAACCCAAACTGGATGATACTTTCAGGTAATGATCAGTACACTAAGCTCACATGGTTCCCCAAATTTCGTTCTTTTATGTTGAAGCGTTCGCTTCCAGTAACTGTTTGAATTTTTGCGTTTCACTCTGTTTTCTCCTATACTGACAGATGTATTTGGAACTCTAAATCAAACACGGTTTGTGGTAGCTTCTTGAAACTTGACACAGTAAAGCAGTTTCACGTTCTATCTCTATGTTCTGTTTCCTCTGGATGTAGCCGTAAGCAGTGACTGGGGAGAAATACTTTCATTGACAGGGGTTGCCAAGCTTCCAGAAATTACGAGTATCCAGAAATCTCAGCAACTATGATTTCACCCAACCTGGATGATACTTTCAGGTAATGATCAGTACACTAAGCCCACTTTTTTCCCCAAATTTCGTTCTTCTATGTTGAAGCGTTCGTTTCCAGTAACAGTTTGAATTTTGGCGTTTCGCTCTGTTTTCTCCTATATTGATAGATGTATTTGGAACTCTAAACCAAACACGGTTTGTGCTAGCTTCTTGAAACTTGACACAGTAAAGCAGTTTTACGTTCTATCTCTATGTTCTGTTTCCTCTTGATGTAGCACTCAGCAGTGACTGAGGAGAAACACTTTCATTGAAAGGGGTTGCCAAGCTTCCCAAAATTGCGAGTCTCCAGAAATCTCAGCAACTATTTTTTCACCCAAACTGGATGATACTTTCAGGTAATGATCAGTACACTAAGCTCACTTGGTTCCCCAAATTTCGTTCTTTTATGTTGAAGCGTTCGCTTCCAGTAACTGTTTGAATTTTGGCGTTTCACTCTGTTTTCTCCTATACTGACAGATGTATTTGGAACTCTAAATCAAACATGGTTTGTGCTAGCTTCATGAAACTTGACACAGTAAAGCAGTTTCACGTACTATCTCTATGTTCTATTTCCTCTGGATGTAGCCCTAAGCAGTGACTGGGGAAAAATACTTTCATTGACAGGGGTTGCCAAGCTTCCAGAAATTACGAGTCTCCAGAAATCTCAGCAACTATGATTTCACCCAAACTGGATGATACTTTCAGGTAATGATCAGTACACTAAGCTCACTTGGTTCCCCAAATTTCGTTCTTTTATGTTGAAGCGTTCGCTTCCAGTAACTGTTTGAATTTTGGCGTTTCACTCTGTTTTCTCCTATACTGACAGATGTATTTGGAACTCTAAATCAAACACGGTTTGTGCTAGCTTCTTGAAACTTGACACAGTAAAGCAGTTTCACGTTCTATCTCTATGTTCTGTTTCCTCTGGATGTAGCCCTAAGCAGTGACTGGGGAGAAATTCTTTCATTGAAAGGGGTTGCCAATCTCCCCAAAATTGCGAGTCTCCAGAAATCTCAGCAACTATTTTTTCACCCAAACTGGATGATACTTTCAGGTAATAATCAGTACACTAAGCTCACTTGGTTCCCCAAATTTCGTTCTTTTATGTTGAAGCGTTCGCTTCCAGTAACTGTTTGAATTTTGGCGTTTCACTCTGTTTTCTCCTATACTGACAGATGTATTTGGAACTCTAAATCAAACACGGTTTGTGCTAGCTTCTTGAAACTTGACACAGTAAAGCAGTTTCACGTTCTATCTCTATGTTTTCTTTCCTCTTGATGTAGCACTCAGCAGTGACTGAGGAGAAACACTTTCATTGAAAGGGGTTGCTAAGCTCCCCAAAATTGCGAGTCTCCAGAAATCTCAGCAACTATTTTTTCACCCAAACTGGATGATACTTTCAGGTAATAATCAGTACACTAAGCTCACTTGGTTCCCCAAATTTCGTTCTTTTATGTTGAAGCGTTCGCTTCCAGTAACTGTTTGAATTTTGGCCTTTCACTCTGTTTTCTCCTATATTGATAGATGTATTTGGAACTCTAAACCACACCCGGTTTGTGCTAGCTTCTTGAAACTTGACACAGTAAAGCAGTTTCACGTTCTATCTCTATGTTCTGTTTCCTCTTGATGTAGCACACAGCAGTGACTGAGGAGAAACACTTTCATTGAAAGGGGTTGCCAAGCTTCCAAAAATTACGATTCCCCAGAAATCTCAGCAACTATTTTTTCACCCAAACTGGATGATACTTTCAGGTAATGATGAGTACACTAAGCCCACTGGGTTCCCCAAATTTCGTTCTTCTATGTTGAAGCGTTCGTTTCCAGTAACAGTTTGAATTTTGGCGTTTCGCTCTTTTTTCTCCTATATTGATAGATGTATTTGCAACTCTAAACCAAACATGGTTTGTGCTAGCTTCTTGAAACTTGACACAATAAAGCAGTTTCAAGTTCTATCTCTACGTTCTGTTTCCTCTTGATGTTGCCCTAAGCAGTGACTGGGGAGAAACACTTACATTGAAAGGGGTTGCCAAGCTTCCAGAAATTACGAGTCTCCAGAAATCTCAGCAACTATGATTTCACCCAAACTGGATGATACTTTCAGGTAATGATCAGTACACTAAGCCCACTTGGTTCCCCAAATTTCGTTCTTCTATGTTGAAGCGTTCGTTTCCAGTAACAGTTTGAATTTTGGCATTTCACTCTGTTTTCTCCTACATTGATAGACGTATTTGGAACTCTAAATCAAACACGGTTTGTGCTACCTTCTTCAAACTTGACACAGTAAAGCAGTTTCATGTTCTAGCTCTATGTTCTGTTTCCTCTTGATGTAGCACTCAGCAGTGACTGAGGAGAAACACTTTCATTGAAAGGGGTTGCCAAGCTTCCCAAAATTGCGAGTCTCCAGAAATCTCAGCAACTATTTTTTAACCCAAACTGTATGATACTTTCAGGTAATGATCAGTACACTAAGCTCACTTGGTTCCCCAAATTTCGTTCTTTTATGTTGAAGCGTTCGCTTCCAGTAACTGTTTGAATTTTGGCGTTTCACTCTGTTTTCTCCTATACTGACAGATGTATTTGGAACTCTAAATCAAACACGGTTTGTGCTAGCTTCTTGAAACTTGACACAGTAAAGCAGTATCACGTTCTATCTCTATGTTCTGTTTCCTCTGGATGTAGCCCTAAGCAGTGACTGGGGAGAAACACTTTCATTGAAAGGGGTTGCCAAGCTTCCAGAAATTACGAGTCTCCAGAAATCTCAGCAACTATGATTTCACCCAACCTGGATGATACTTTCAGGTAATGATCAGTACACTAAGCCCACTTGTTTCCCCAAATTTCGTTCTTCTATGTTGAAGCGTTCGTTTCCAGTAACAGTTTGAATTTTGGCGTTTCACTCTGTTTTCTCCTATATTGATAGACGTATTTGGAACTCTAAATCAAACACGGTTTGTGCTACCTTCTTCAAATTTGACACAGTAAAGCAGTTTCAAGTTCTAGCTCTATGTTCTGTTTCCTCTTGATGTAGCACTCAGCAGTGACTGAGGAGAAACACTTTCATTGAAAGGGGTTGCCAAGCTTCCAAAAATTGCGAGTCTCCAGAAATCTCAGCAACTATTTTTTAACCCAAACTGGATGATACTTTCAGGTAATGATCAGTACACTAAGCTCACTTGGTTCCCCAAATTTCGTTCTTTTATGTTGAAGCGTTCGCTTCCAGTAACTGTTTGAATTTTGGCGTTTCACTCTGTTTTCTCCTATACTGACAGATGTATTTGGAACTCTAAATCAAACACGGTTTGTGCTAGCTTCTTGAAACTTGACACAGTAAAGCAGTATCACGTTCTATCTCTATGTTCTGTTTCCTCTGGATGTAGCCCTAAGCAGTGACTGGGGAGAAACACTTTCATTGAAAGGGGTTGCCAAGCTTCCAGAAATTACGAGTCTCCAGAAATCTCAGCAACTATGATTTCACCCAACCTGGATGATACTTTCAGGTAATGATCAGTACACTAAGCCCACTTGTTTCCCCAAATTTCGTTCTTCTATGTTGAAGCGTTCGTTTCCAGTAACAGTTTGAATTTTGGCGTTTCGCTCTGTTTTCTCCTATATTGATAGATGTATTTGGAACTCTAAACCAAACACGGTTTGTGCTAGCTTCTTGAAACTTGACACAGTACAGCAGTTTTACGTTCTATCTCTATGTTCTGTTTCCTCTTGATGTAGCACTCAGCAGTGACTGAGGAGAAACACTTTCATTGAAAGGGGTTGCCAAGCTTCCCAAAATTGCGAGTCTCCAGAAATCTCAGCAACTATTTTTTCACCCAAACTGGATGATACTTTCAGGTAATGATCAGTACACTAAGCTCACTTGGTTCCCCAAATTTCGTTCTTTTATGTTGAAGCGTTCGCTTCCAGTAACTGTTTGAATTTTGGCGTTTCACTCTGTTTTCTCCTATACTGACAGATGTATTTGGAACTCTAAATCAAACACGGTTTGTGCTAGCTTCTTGAAACTTGACACAGTAAAGCAGTTTCACGTTCTATCTCTATGTTCTATTTCCTCTGGATGTAGCCCTAAGCAGTGACTGGGGAAAAATACTTTCATTGACAGGGGTTGCCAAGCTTCCAGAAATTACGAGTCTCCAGAAATCTCAGCAACTATGATTTCACCCAAACTGGATGATACTTTCAGGTAATGATCAGTACACTAAGCTCACTTGGTTCCCCAAATTTCGTTCTTTTATGTTGAAGCGTTCGCTTCCCGTAACTGTTTGAATTTTGGCGTTTCACTCTGTTTTCTCCTATACTGACAGATGTATTTGGAACTCTAAATCAAACACGGTTTGTGCTAGCTTCTTGAAACTTGACACAGTAAAGCAGTTTCACGTTCTATCTCTATATTCTGTTTCCTCTTGCTGTAGCCCTAAGCAGTGACTGAGGAGAAACACTTTCATTGAAAGGGGTTGCCAAGCTTCCCAAAATTGCGAGTCTCCAGAAATCTAAGCAACTATTTTTTAACCCAAACTGGATGATACTTTCAGGTAATGATCAGTACACTAAGCTCACTTGGTTCCCCAAATTACGTTCTTTTATGTTGAAGCGTTCGCTTCCAGTAACTGTTTGAATTTTGGCGTTTCACTCTGTTTTCTCCTATATTGATAGATGTATTTGGAACTCTAAACCACACCCGGTTTGTGCTAGCTTCTTGAAACTTGACACAGTAAAGCAGTTTCACGTTCTATCTCTATGTTCTGTTTCCTCTTGATGTAGCACACAGCAGTGACTGAGGAGAAACACTTTCATTGAAAGGGGTTGCCAAGCTTCCAAAAATTACGATTCCCCAGAAATCTCAGCAACTATTTTTTCACCCAAACTGGATGATACTTTCAGGTAATGATGAGTACACTAAGCCCACTGGGTTCCCCAAATTTCGTTCTTCTATGTTGAAGCGTTCGTTTCCAGTAACAGTTTGAATTTTGGCGTTTCGCTCTGTTTTCTCCTATATTGATAGATGTATTTGCAACTCTAAACCAAACACGGTTTGTACTAGCTTCTTGAAACTTGACACAATAAAGCAGTTTCAAGTTCTATCTCTATGTTCTGTTTCCTCTTGATGTAGCCCTAAGCAGTGACTGGGGAGAAACACTTACATTGAAAGGGGTTGCCAAGCTTCCAGAAATTACGAGTCTCCAGAAATCTCAGCAACTATGATTTCATCCAAACTGGATGATACTTTCAGGTAATGATCAGTACACTAAGCCCACTTGGTTCCCCAAATTTCGTTCTTCTATGTTGAAGCGTTCGTTTCCAGTAACAGTTTGAATTTTGGCGTTTCACTCTGTTTTCTCCTATATTGATAGACGTATTTGGAACTCTAAATCAAACACGGTTTGTGCTACCTTCTTCAAACTTGACACAGTAAAGCAGTTTCAAGTTCTAGCTCCATGTTCTGTTTCCTCTTGATGTAGCACTCAGCAGTGACTGAGGAGAAACACTTTCATTGAAAGGGGTTGCCAAGCTTCCCAAAATTGCGAGTCTCCAGAAATCTCAGCAACTATTTTTTAACCCAAACTGGATGATACTTTCAGGTAATGATCAGGACACTAAGCTCACTTGGTTCCCCAAATTTCGTTCTTTTATGTTGAAGCGTTCGCTTCCAGTAACTGTTTGAATTTTGGCGTTTCACTCTGTTTTCTCCTATACTGACAGATGTATTTGGAACTCTAAATCAAACACGGTTTGTGCTAGCTTCTTGAAACTTGACACAGTAAAGCAGTATCACGTTCTATCTCTATGTTCTGTTTCCTCTGGATGTAGCCCTAAGCAGTGACTGGGGAGAAACACTTTCATTGAAAGGGGTTGCCAAGCTTCGAGAAATTACGAGTCTCCAGAAATCTCAGCAACTATGATTTCACCCAACCTGGATGATACTTTCAGGTAATGATCAGTACACTAAGCCCACTTGTTTCCCCAAATTTCGTTCTTCTATGTTGAAGCGTTCGTTTCCAGTAACAGTTTGAATTTTGGCGTTTCACTCTGTTTTCTCCTATACTGACAGATGTATTTGGAACTCTAAATCAAACACGGTTTGTGCTAGCTTCTTGAAACTTGACACAGTAAAGCAGTTTCACGTTCTATCTCTATATTCTGTTTCCTCTTGCTGTAGCCCTAAGCAGTGACTGAGGAGAAACACTTTCATTGAAAGGAGTTGCCAAGCTTCCCAAAACTGCGAGTCTCCAGAAATCTCAGCAACTATTGTTTCACCCAAACTGGATGATACTTTCAGGTAATGATCAGTACACTAAGCCCACTTGGTTCCCCAAATTTCGTTCTTCTATGTTGAAGCGTTCGTTTCCAGTAACAGTTTGAATTTTAGCGTTTCACTCTGTTTTCTCCTATATTGATAGATGTATTTGGAACTCTAAACCAAACACGGTTTTTGCTAGCTTCTTGAAACTTGAAACAGTAAAGCAGTTTCACGTTCTATCTCTATGTTTTCTTTCCTCTTGATGTAGCACTCAGCAGTGACTGAGGAGAAACACTTTCATTGAAAGGGGTTGCCAAGCTTCCCAAAATTGCGAGTCTCTAGAAATCTCAGCAAACATTTTTGTACCCAACGTGGATGATACTTTCAGGTAATGATCAGTACACTAAGCTCACTTCGTTCCCCAAATTTCGTTCTTCTATGTTGAAGCGTTCGTTTCCAGTAACAGTTTGAATTTTGGCGTTTCGCTCTGTTTTCTCCAATATTGATAGATGTATTTGGAACTCTAAACCACACCCGGTTTGTGCTAGGTTCTTGAAACTTGACACAGTAAAGCAGTTTCACGTTCTATCTCTATGTTCTGTTTCCTCTTGATGTAGCAAACAGCAGTGACTGAGGAGAAACACTTTCATTGAAAGGGGTTGCCAAGCTTCCAAAAATTACGATTCCCCAGAAATCTCAGCAACTATTTTTTCACCCAAACTGGATGATACTTTCAGGTAATGATGAGTACACTAAGCCCACTGGGTTCCCCAAATTTCGTTCTTCTATGTTGAAGCGTTCGTTTCCAGTAACAGTTTGAATTTTGGCGTTTCGCTCTGTTTTCTCCTATATTGATAGATGTATTTGCAACTCTAAACCAAACACGGTTTGTGCTAGCTTCTTGAAACTTGACACAATAAAGCAGTTTCAAGTTCTATCTCTATGTTCTGTTTCCTCTTGATGTAGCCCTAAGCAGTGACTGGGGAGAAACACTTACATTGAAAGGGGTTGCCAAGCTTCCAGAAATTACGAGTCTCCAGAAATCTCAGCAACTATGATTTCACCCAAACTGGATGATACTTTCAGGTAATGATCAGTACACTAAGCCCACTTGGTTCCCCAAATTTCGTTCTTCTATGTTGAAGCGTTCGTTTCCAGTAACAGTTTGAATTTTGGCGTTTCACTCTGTTTTCTCCTATATTGATAGACGTATTTGGAACTCTAAATCAAACACGGTTTGTGCTACCTTCTTCAAACTTGACACAGTAAAGCAGTTTCAGTTCTAAGTCTATGTTTTGTTTCCTCTTGATGTAGCACTCAGCAGTGACTGAGGAGAAACACTTTCAATGAAAGGGGTTGCCAAGCTTCCCAAAATTGCGAGTCTCCAGAAATCTCAGCAACTATTTTTTAACCCAAACTGGATGATACTTTCAGGTAATGATCAGTACACTAAGCTCACTTGGTTCCCCAAATTTCGTTCTTTTATGTTGAAGCGTTCGCTTCCAGTAACTGTTTGAATTTTGGCGTTTCACTCTGTTTTCTCCTATACTGACAGATGTATTTGGAACTCTAAATCAAACACGGTTTGTGCTAGCTTCTTGAAACTTGACACAGTAAAGCAGTATCACGTTCTATCTCTATGTTCTGTTTCCTCTGGATGTAGCCCTAAGCAGTGACTGGGGAGAAACACTTTCATTGAAAGGGGTTGCCAAGCTTCCAGAAATTACGAGTCTCCAGAAATCTCAGCAACTATGATTTCACCCAACCTGGATGATACTTTCAGGTAATGATCAGTACACTAACCCCACTTGGTTCCCCAAATTTCGTTCTTCTATGTTGAAGCGTTCGTTTCCAGTAACAGTTTGAATTTTGGCGTTTCATTCTGTTTTCTCCTATATTGATAGATGTATTTGGAACTCTAAACCAAACACGGTTTGTGCTAGCTTCTTGAAACTTGAAACAGTAAAGCAGTTTCACGTTCTAGCTCTATGTTTTCTTTCCTCTTGATGTAGCCCTCAGCAGTGACTGAGGAGAAACACTTTCATTGAAAGGGGTTGCCAAGCTTCCCAAAATTGCAAGTCTCTAGATATCTCAGCAAATATTTTTGTACCCAACGTGGATGATACTTTCAGGTAACGATCAGTACACTAAGCTCACTTCGTTCCCCAAATTTCGTTCTTCTATTTTGAAGCGTTCGTTTCCAGTAACAGTTTGAATTTTGGCGTTTCACTCTGTTTTCTCCTATATTGATAGATGTATTTGGAACTCTAAATCAAACACGGTTTGTGCTAGCTTCTTGAAACTTGACACAGTAAAGCAGTTTTACGTTCTATCTCTATTTTCTCTTTCCTCTTGATGTAGCACTCAGCAGTGACTGAGGAGAAACAGTTTCATTGAAAGGGGTTGCCAAGCTCCCCAAAATTGCGAGTCTCCAGAAATCTCAGCAACTATTTTTTCACCCAAACTGGATGATACTTTCAGGTAATAATCAGTACACTAAGCTCACTTGGTTACCCCAATTTCGTTCTTTTATGTTGAAGCGTTCGCTTCCAGTAACTGTTTGAATTTTGGCGTTTCACTCTGTTTTCTCCTATACTGACAGATGTATTTGGAACTCTAAATCAAACACGGTTTGTGCTAGCTTCTTGAAACTTGACACAGTAAAGCAGTTTCACGTTCTATCTCTATGTTCTGTTTCCTCTGGATATAGCCCTAAGCAGTGACTGGGGAGAAATACTTTCATTGACAGGGGTTGCCAAGCTTCCAGAAATTACGAGTCTCCAGAAATCTCAGCAACTATGATTTCACCCAACCTGGATGATACTTTCAGGTAATGATCAGTACACTAAGCCCACTTGGTTCCCCAAATTTCGTTCTTCTATGTTGAAGCGTTCGTTTCCAGTAAGAGTTTGAATTTTGGCGTTTCACTCTATTTTCTCCTATATTGATAGATGTATTTGGAACTCTAAATCAAACACGGTTTGTGCTACCTTCTTCAAACTTGACACAGTAAAGCAGTTTCAAGTTCTAGCTCTATGTTCTGTTTCCTCTTGATGTAGCACTCAGCAGTGACTGAGGAGAAACACTTTCATTGAAAGGGGTTGCCAAGCTTCCCAAAATTGCGAGTCTCCAGAAATCTCAGCAACTATTTTTTAACCCAAACTGGATGATACTTTCAGGTAATGATCAGTACACTAAGCTCACTTGGTTCCCCAAATTTCGTTCTTTTACGTTGAAGCGTTCGCTTCCAGTAACTGTTTGAATTTTGGCGTTTCACTCAGTTTTCTCCTATATTGATAGATGTATTTGGAACTCTAAACCAAACACGGTTTGTGCTAGCTTCTTGAAACTTGAAACAGTAAAGCAGTTTCACGTTCTAGCTCTATGTTTTCTTTCCTCTTGATGTAGCACTCAGCAGTGACTGAGGAGAAACACTTTCATTGAAAGGGGTTGCCAAGCTTCCCAAAATTGCGAGTCTCTAGAAATCTCAGCAAACATTTTTGTACCCAACGTGGATGATACTTTAAGGTAATGATCAGTACACTAAGCTCACTTCGTTCCCCAAATTTCGTTCTTCTATGTTGAAGCGTTCGTTTCCAGTAACAGTTTGAATTTTGGCGTTTCACTCTGTTTTCTCCTATATTGATAGATGTATTTGGAACTCTAAATCAAACACGGTTTGTGCTAGCTTCTTGAAACTTGACACAGTAAAGCAGTTTCAAGTTCTATCTCTATGTTCTGTTTTCTCTTGATGTAGCCCTAAGCAGTGACTGGGGAGAAACACTTTCATTGAAAGGGGTTGCCAAGCTTCCCAAAATTGCGAGTCTCCAGAAATATCAGCAACTATTTTTTCACCCAAACTGGATGATACTTTCAGGTAATGATCAGTACACTGAGCCCACTTGGATCCCCAAATTTCGTTCTTCTATGTTGAAGCGTTCGTTTCCAGTAACAGTTTGAATTTTGGCCTTTCACTCTGTTTTCTCCTATATTGATAGATGTATTTGGAACTCTAAACCAAACCCGGTTTGTGCTAGCTTCTTGAAACTTGACACAGTAAAGCAGTTTCACGTTCTATCTCTATGTTCTGTTTCCTCTTGATGTAGCACACAGCAGTGACTGAGGAGAAACACTTTCATTGAAAGGGGTTGCCAAGCTTCCAAAAATTACGATTCCCCAGAAATCTCAGCAACTATTTTTTCACCCAAACTGGATGATACTTTCAGGTAATGATGAGTACACTAAGCCCACTGGGTTCCCCAAATTTCGTTCTTCTATGTTGAAGCGTTCGTTTCCAGTAACAGTTTGAATTTTGGCGTTTCGCTCTGTTTTCTCCTATATTGATAGATGTATTTGCAACTCTAAACCAAACACGGTTTGTGCTAGCTTCTTGAAACTTGACACAATAAAGCAGTTTCAAGTTCTATCTCTATGTTCTGTTTCCTCTTGATGTAGCCCTTAGCAGAGACTGGGGAGAAACACTTACATTGAAAGGGGTTGCCAAGCTTCCAGAAATTACGAGTCTCCAGAAATCTCAGCAACTATGATTTCACCCAAACTGGATGATACTTTCAGGTAATGATCAGTACACTAAGCTCACTTGGTTCCCCAAATTTCGTTCTTCTATGTTGAAGCGTTCGTTTCCAGTAACAGTTTGAATTTTGGCGTTTCACTCTGTTTTCTCCTATATTGATAGACGTATTTGGAACTCTAAATCAAACACGGTTTGTGCTACCTTCTTCAAACTTGACACAGTAAAGCAGTTTCAAGTTCTAGCTCTATGTTCTGTTTCCTCTTGATGTAGCACTCAGCAGTGACTGAGGAGAAACACTTTCATTGAAAGGGGTTGCCAAGCTTCCCAAAATTGCGAGTCTCCAGAAATCTCAGCAACTATTTTTTAACCCAAACTGGATGATACTTTCAGGTAATGATCAGTACACTAAGCTCACTTGGTTCCCCAAATTTCGTTCTTTTATGTTGAAGCGTTCGCTTCCAGTAACTGTTTGAATTTTGGCGTTTCACATTGTTTTCTCCTATACTGACAGATGTATTTGGAACTCTAAATCAAACACGGTTTGTGCTAGCTTCTTGAAACTTGACACAGTAAAGCAGTTTCACGTTCTATCTCTATGTTCTGTTTCCTCTGGATGTAGCCCTAAGCAGTGACTGGGGAGAAACACTTTCATTGAAAGGGGTTGCCAAGCTTCCAGAAATTACGAGTCTCCAGAAATCTCAGCAACTATGATTTCACCCAACCTGGATGATACTTTCAGGTAATGATCAGTACACTAAGCCCACTTGGTTCCCCAAATTTCGTTCTTCTATGTTGAAGCGTTCGTTTCCAGTAACAGTTTGAATTTTGGCGTTTCACTCTGTTTTCTCCTATATTGATAGATGTATTTGGAACTCTAAATCAAACACGGTTTGTGCTAGCTTCTTGAAACTTGACACAGTAAAGCAGTTTTACGTTCTATCTCTATTTTCTCTTTCCTCTTGATGTAGCACTCAGCAGTGACTGAGGAGAAACACTTTCATTGAAAGGGGTTGCCAAGCTCCCCAAAATTGCGAGTCTCCAGAAATCTCAGCAACTATTTTTTCACCCAAACTGGATGTTACTTTCAGGTAATAATCAGTACACTAAGCTCACTTGGTTCCCCAAATTTCGTTCTTTTATGTTGAAGCGTTCGCTTCCAGTAACTGTTTGAATTTTGGTGTTTCACTCTGTTTTCTCCTATACTGACAGATGTATTTGGAACTCTAAATCAAACACGGTTTGTGCTAGCTTCTTGAAACTTGACACAGTAAAGCAGTTTCACGTTCTATCTCTATGTTCTGTTTCCTCTGGATGTAGCCCTAAGCAGTGACTGGGAAGAAATACTTTCATTGACAGGGGTTGCCAAGCTTCCAGAAATTACGAGTCTCCAGAAATCTCAGCAACTATGATTTCACCCAACCTGGATGATACTTTCAGGTAATGATCAGTACACTAAGCCCACTTGGTTCCCCAAATTTCGTTCTTCTATGTTGAAGCGTTCGTTTCCAGTAAGAGTTTGAATTTTGGCGTTTCACTCTATTTTCTCCTATATTGATAGATGTATTTGGAACTCTAAATCAAACACAGTTTGTGCTACCTTCTTCAAACTTGACACAGTAAAGCAGTTTCAAGTTCTAGCTCTATATTCTGTTTCCTCTTGATGTAGCACTCAGCAGTGACTGAGGAGAAACACTTTCATTGAAAGGGGTTGCCAAGCTTCCCAAAATTGCGAGTCTCCAGAAATCTCAGCAACTATTTTTTAACCCAAACTGGATGATACTTTCAGGTAATGATCAGTACACTAAGCTCACTTGGTTCCCCAAATTACGTTCTTTTATGTTGAAGCGTTCGCTTCCAGTAACTGTTTGAATTTTGGCGTTTCACTCTGTTTTGTCCTATATTGATAGATGTATTTGGAACTCTAAACCAAACACGGTTTGTGCTAGCTTCTTGAAACTTGACACAGTAAAGCAGTTTCACGTTCTAGCTCTATGTTCTGTTTCCTCTTGATGTAGCACTCAGCAGTGACTGAGGAGAAACACTTTCATTGAAAGGGGTTGCCAAGCTTCCCAAAATTGCGAGTCTCCAGAAATCTCAGCAACTATTTTTTAACCCAAACTGGATGATACTTTCAGGTAATGATCAGTACACTAAGCTCACATGGTTCCCCAAATTTCGTTCTTTTATGTTGAAGCGTTCGCTTCCAGTAACTGTTTGAATTTTGGCGTTTCACTCTGTTTTCTCCTATACTGACAGATGTATTTGGAACTCTAAATCAAACACGGTTTGTGCTAGCTTCTTGAAACTTGACACAGTAAAGCAGTTTCACGTTCTATCTCTATTTTCTCTTTCCTCTTGATGTAGCACTCAGCAGTGACTGAGGAGAAACACTTTCATTGAAAGGGGTTGCCAAGCTTCCCAAAATTGCGAGTCTCTAGAAATCTCAGCAACTATTTTTTCACCCAAAGTGGATGATACTTTCAGGTAATGATCAGTACACTAAGCTCACTTGGTTCCCCAAATTTCGTTCTTTTATGTTGAAGCGTTCGCTTCCAGTAACTGTTTGAATTTTGGCGTTTCACTCATTTTTCTCCTATACTGACAGATGTATTTGGAACTCTAAATCAAACACGGTTTGTGCTAGCTTCTTGAAACTTGACACAGTAAAGCAGTTTCACGTTCTATCTCTATGTTCTGTTTCCTCTGGATGTAGCCGTAAGCAGAGACTGGGGAGAAATACTTTCATTGACAGGGGTTGCCAAGCTTCCAAAAATTACGAGTCTCCAGAAATCTCAGCAACTATGATTTCACCCAAACTGGATGATACTTTCAGGTAATGATCAGTACACTAAGCCCACTTGGTTCCCCAAATTTCGTTCTTCTATGTTGAAGCGTTCGTTTCCAGTAACAGTTTGAATTTTGGCGTTTCACTCTGTTTTCTCCTATATTGATAGATGTATTTGGAACTCTAAATCAAACACGGTTTGTGCTAGCTTCTTGAAACTTGACACAGTAAAGCAGTTTTACGTTCTATCTCTATTTTCTCTTTCCTCTTGATGTAGCACTCAGCAGTGACTGAGGAGAAACACTTTCATTGAAAGGGGTTGCCAAGCTCCCCAAAATTGCGAGTCTCCAGAAATCTCAGCAACTATTTTTTCACCCAAACTGGATGATACTTTCAGGTAATGATCAGTACACTAAGATCACTTGGTTCCCCAAATTTCGTTCTTTTATGTTGAAGCGTTCGCTTCCAGTAACTGTTTGAATTTTGGCGTTTCACTCTGTTTTCTCCTATACTGACAGATGTATTTGGAACTCTAAATCAAACACGGTTTGTGCTAGCTTCTTGAAACTTGACACAGTAAAGCAGTTTCACGTTCTATCTCTATGTTCTGTTTCCTCTGGATGTAGCCCTAAGCAGTGACTGGGGAGAAATACTTTCATTGACAGGGGTTGCCAAGCTTCCAGAAATTACGAGTCTCCAGAAATCTCAGCAACTATGATTTCACCCAACCTGGATGATACTTTCAGGTAATGATCAGTACACTAAGCCCACTTGGTTCCCCAAATTTCGTTCTTCTTGTTGAAGCGTTCGTTTCCAGTAACACTTTGAATTTTGGCGTTTCACTCTGTTTTCTCCTATATTGATAGATGTATTTGGAACTCTAAACCAAACACGGTTTGTGCTAGCTTCTTGAAACTTGACACAGTAAAGCAGTTTCACGTTCTATCTCTATGTTCTGTTTCCTCTTCGATGTAGCACTCAGCAGTGACTGAGGAGAAACACTTTCATTGAAAGGGGTTGCCAAGCTTCCCAAAATTGCGAGTCTCCAGAAATCTCAGCAACTATTTTTTAACCCGAACTGGATGATACTTTCAGGTAATGATCAGTACACTAAGCCCACTTGGTTCCCCAAATTTCATTCTTCTATGTTGAAGCGTTCGTTTCCAGTAACAGTTTGAATTTTGGCGTTTCACTCTGTTTTCTCCTATATTGATAGATGTATTTGGAACTCTAAACCAAACACGGTTTGTGCTAGCTTCTTGAAACTTGACACAGTAAAGCAGTTTCACGTTCTATCTCTATGTTCTGTTTCCTCTTGATGTAGCACTCAGCAGTGACTGAGGAGAAACACTTTCATTGAAAGGGGTTGCCAAGCTTCCGAAAATTGCGAGTCTCCAGAAATCTCAGCAACTATTTTTTAACCCAAACTGGATGATACTTTCAGGTAATGATAAGTACACTAAGCCCACTTGGTTCCCCAAATTTCGTTCTTCTATGTTAAAGCGTTCGTTTCCAGTAACAGTTTGAATTTTGGCGTTTCACTCTGTTTTCTCCTATATTGATACATGTATTTGGAACTCTAAACCAAACACGGTTTGTGGTAGCTTCTTGAAACTTGACACAGTAAAGCAGTTTCACGTTCTATCTCTATGTTCTGTTTCCTCTTGATGTAGCACTCAGCAGTGATGAGGAGAAACACTTTCATTGAAAGGGGTTGCCAAGCTTCCCAAAATTGCGAGTCTCCAGAAATCTCAGCAACTATTTTTTAACCCAAACTGGATGATACTTTCAGGTAATGATCAGTACACTAAGCTCACTTGGTTCCCCAAATTTCGTTCTTTTATGTTGAAGCGTTCGCTTCCAGTATCTGTTTGAATTTTGGCGTTTCACTCTGTTTTATCCTATACTGACAGATGTATTTGGAACTCTAAATCAAACACGGTTTGTGCTAGCTTCTTGAAACTTGACACACTAAAGCAGTTTCACGTTCTATCTCTATGTTCTGTTTCCTCTGGATGTAGCCCTAAGCAGTGACTGGGGAGAAACACATTCATTGAAAGGGGTTGCCAAGCTTCCAGAAATTACGAGTCTCCAGAAATCTCAGCAACTATGATTTCAACCAAACTGGATGATACTTTCAGGTAATGATCAGTACACTAAGCCCACTTGGTTCCCCAAATTTCGTTCTTCTATGTTGAAGCGTTCGTTTCCAGTAACAGTTTGAATTTTGGCGTTTCACTCTGTTTTCTCCTATATTGATAGATGTATTTGGAACTCTAAATCAAACACGGTTTGTGCTAGCTTCTTGAAACTTGACACAGTAAAGCAGTTTTATGTTCTATCTCTATTTTCTCTTTCCTCTTGATGTAGCACTCAGCAGTGACTGAGGAGAAACACTTTCATTGAAAGGGGTTGCCAAGCTCCCCAAAATTGCGAGTCTCCAGAAATCTCAGCAACTATTTTTTCACCCAAACTGGATGATACTTTCAGGTAATGATCAGTACACTAAGATCACTTGGTTCCCCAAATTTCGTTCTTTTATGTTGAAGCGTTCGCTTCCAGTAACTGTTTGAATTTTGGCGTTTCACTCTGTTTTCTCCTATACTGACAGATGTATTTGGAACTCTAAATCAAACACGGTTTGTGCTAGCTTCTTGAAACTTGACACAGTAAAGCAGTTTCACGTTCTATCTCTATGTTCTGTTTCCTCTGGATGTAGCCCTAAGCAGTGACTGGGGAGAAATACTTTCATTGACAGGGGTTGCCAAGCTTCCAGAAATTACGAGTCTCCAGAAATCTCAGCAACTATGATTTCACCCAACCTGGATGATACTTTCAGGTAATGATCAGTACACTAAGCCCACTTGGTTCCCCAAATTTCGTTCTTCTTGTTGAAGCGTTCGTTTCCAGTAACACTTTGAATTTTGGCGTTTCACTCTGTTTTCTCCTATATTGATAGATGTATTTGGAACTCTAAACCAAACACGGTTTGTGCTAGCTTCTTGAAACTTGACACAGTAAAGCAGTTTCACGTTCTATCTCTATGTTCTGTTTCCTCTTCGATGTAGCACTCAGCAGTGACTGAGGAGAAACACTTTCATTGAAAGGGGTTGCCAAGCTTCCCAAAATTGCGAGTCTCCAGAAATCTCAGCAACTATTTTTTAACCCGAACTGGATGATACTTTCAGGTAATGATCAGTACACTAAGCCCACTTGGTTCCCCAAATTTCGTTCTTCTATGTTGAAGCGTTCGTTTCCAGTAACAGTTTGAATTTTGGCGTTTCACTCTGTTTTCTCCTATATTGATAGATGTATTTGGAACTCTAAACCAAACACGGTTTGTGCTAGCTTCTTGAAACTTGACACAGTAAAGCAGTTTCACGTTCTATCTCTATGTTCTGTTTCCTCTTGATGTAGCACTCAGCAGTGACTGAGGAGAAACACTTTCATTGAAAGGGGTTGCCAAGCTTCCGAAAATTGCGAGTCTCCAGAAATCTCAGCAACTATTTTTTAACCCAAACTGGATGATACTTTCAGGTAATGATAAGTACACTAAGCCCACTTGGTTCCCCAAATTTCGTTCTTCTATGTTAAAGCGTTCGTTTCCAGTAACAGTTTGAATTTTGGCGTTTCACTCTGTTTTCTCCTATATTGATACATGTATTTGGAACTCTAAACCAAACACGGTTTGTGGTAGCTTCTTGAAACTTGACACAGTAAAGCAGTTTCACGTTCTATCTCTATGTTCTGTTTCCTCTTGATGTAGCACTCAGCAGTGATGAGGAGAAACACTTTCATTGAAAGGGGTTGCCAAGCTTCCCAAAATTGCGAGTCTCCAGAAATCTCAGCAACTATTTTTTAACCCAAACTGGATGATACTTTCAGGTAATGATCAGTACACTAAGCTCACTTGGTTCCCCAAATTTCGTTCTTTTATGTTGAAGCGTTCGCTTCCAGTAACTGTTTGAATTTTGGCGTTTCACTCTGTTTTCTCCTATACTGACAGATGTATTTGGAACTCTAAATCAAACACGGTTTGTGCTAGCTTCTTGAAACTTGACACAGTAAAGCAGTTTCACGTTCTATCTCTATGTTCTGTTTCCTCTGGATGTAGCCCTAAGCAGTGACTGGGGAGAAACACTTTCATTGAAAGGGGTTGCCAAGCTTCCAGAAATTACGAGTCTCCAGAAATCTCAGCAACTATGATTTCACCCAACCTGGATGATACTTTCAGGTAATGATCAGTACACTAAGCCCACTTGGTTCCCCAAATTTCGTTCTTCTATGTTGAAGCGTTCGTTTCCAGTAACAGTTTGAATTTTGGCGTTTCACTCTGTTTTCTCCTATATTGATAGATGTATTTGGAACTCTAAACCAAACACGGTTTGTGCTAGCTTCTTGAAACTTGACACAGTAAAGCAGTTTCACGTTCTATCTCTATGTTCTGTTTCCTCTTGATGTAGCACTCAGCAGTGACTGAGGAGAAACACTTTCATTGAAAGGGGTTGCCAAGCTTCCGAAAATTGCGAGTCTCCAGAAATCTCAGCAACTATTTTTTAACCCAAACTGGATGATACTTTCAGGTAATGATAAGTACACTAAGCCCACTTGGTTCCCCAAATTTCGTTCTTCTATGTTAAAGCGTTCGTTTCCAGTAACAGTTTGAATTTTGGCGTTTCACTCTGTTTTCTCCTATATTGATACATGTATTTGGAACTCTAAACCAAACACGGTTTGTGGTAGCTTCTTGAAACTTGACACAGTAAAGCAGTTTCACGTTCTATCTCTATGTTCTGTTTCCTCTTGATGTAGCACTCAGCAGTGATGAGGAGAAACACTTTCATTGAAAGGGGTTGCCAAGCTTCCCAAAATTGCGAGTCTCCAGAAATCTCAGCAACTATTTTTTCACCCAAACTGGATGATACTTTCAGGTAATGATCAGTACACTAAGCTCACTTGGTTCCCCAAATTTCGTTCTTTTATGTTGAAGCGTTCGCTTCCAGTAACTGTTTGAATTTTGGCGTTTCACTCAGTTTTCTCCTATATTGATAGATGTATTTGGAACTCTAAACCAAACACGGTTGTGCTAGCTTCTTGAAACTTGACACAGTAAAGCAGTTTCATGTTCTATCTCTATGTTCTGTTTCCTCTTGATGTAGCACTCAGCAGTGACTGAGGAGAAACACTTTCATTGAAAGGGGTTGCCAAGCTTCCCAAAATTGCGAGTCTCCAGAAATCTCAGCAACTATTTTTTCACCCAAACTGGATGATACTTTCAGGTAATGATCAGTACACTAAGCTCACTTGGTTCCCCAAATTTCGTTCTTTTATGTTGAAGCGTTCGCTTCCAGTAACTGTTTGAATTTTGGCGTTTCACTCTGTTTTCTCCTATATTGATAGATGTATTTGGAACTCTAAATCAAACACGGTTTGTGCTAGCTTCTTGAAACTTGACACAGTAAAGCAGTATCACGTTCTATCTCTATGTTCTGTTTCCTCTGGATGTAGCCCTAAGCAGTGACTGGGGAGAAACACTTTCATTGAAAGGGGTTGCCAAGCTTCCAGAAATTACGAGTCTCCAGAAATCTCAGCAACTATGATTTCACCCAACCTGGATGATACTTTCAGGTAATGATCAGTACACTAAGCCCACTTGGTTCCCCAAATTTCGTTCTTCTATGTTGAAGCGTTCGTTTCCAGTAACAGTTTGAATTTTGGCGTTTCACTCTGTTTTCTCCTATATTGATAGATGTATTTGGAACTCTAAATCAAACACGGTTTGTGCTAGCTTCTTGAAACTTGACACAGTAAAGCAGTTTTACGTTCTATCTCTATTTTCTCTTTCCTCTTGATGTAGCACTCAGCAGTGACTGAGGAGAAACACTTTCATTGAAAGGGGTTGCCAAGCTCCCCAAAATTGCGAGTCTCCAGAAATCTCAGCACCTATTTTTTCACCCAAACTGGATGATACTTTCAGGTAATAATCAGTACACTAAGCTCACTTGGTTCCCCAAATTTCGTTCTTTTATGTTGAAGCGTTCGCTTCCAGTAACTGTTTGAATTTTGGCGTTTCACTCTGTTTTCTCCTATACTGACAGATGTATTTGGAACTCTAAATCAAACACGGTTTGTGCTAGCTTCTTGAAACTTGACACAGTAAAGCAGTTTCACGTTCTATCTCTATGTTCTGTTTCCTCTGGATGTAGCCCTAAGCAGTGACTGGGGAGAAATACTTTCATTGACAGGGGTTGCCAAGCTTCCAGAAATTACGAGTCTCCAGAAATCTCAGCAACTATGATTTCACCCAACCTGGATGATACTTTCAGGTAATGATCAGTACACTAAGCCCACTTGGTTCCCCAAATTTCGTTCTTATATGTTGAAGCGTTCATTTCCAGTAAGAGTTTGAATTTTGGCGTTTCACTCTATTTTCTCCTATATTGATAGATGTATTTGGAACTCTAAATCAAACACGGTTTGTGCTACCTTCTTCAAACTTGACACAGTAAAGCAGTTTCAAGTTCTAGCTCTATGTTCTGTTTCCTCTTGATGTAGCACTCAGCAGTGACTGAGGAGAAACACTTTCATTGAAAGGGGTTGCCAAGCTTCCCAAAATTGCGAGTCTCCAGAAATCTCAGCAACTATTTTTTCACCCAAACTGGATGATACTTTCAGGTAATGATCAGTACACTAAGCTCACTTGGTTCCCCAAATTTCGTTCTTTTATGTTGAAGCGTTCGCTTCCAGTAACTGTTTGAATTTTGGCGTTTCACTCAGTTTTCTCCTATATTGATAGATGTATTTGGAACTCTAAACCAAACACGGTTGTGCTAGCTTCTTGAAACTTGACACAGTAAAGCAGTTTCATGTTCTATCTCTATGTTCTGTTTCCTCTTGATGTAGCACTCAGCAGTGACTGAGGAGAAACACTTTCATTGAAAGGGGTTGCCAAGCTTCCCAAAATTGCGAGTCTCCAGAAATCTCAGCAACTATTTTTTAACCCAAACTGGATGATACTTTCAGGTAATGATCAGTACACTAAGCTCACTTGGTTCCCCAAATTTCGTTCTTTTATGTTGAAGCGTTCGCTTCCAGTAACTGTTTGAATTTTGGCGTTTCACTCTGTTTTCTCCTATACTGACAGATGTATTTGGAACTCTAAATCAAACACGGTTTGTGCTAGCTTCTTGAAACTTGACACAGTAAAGCAGTTTCACGTTCTATCTCTATGTTCTGTTTCCTCTGGATGTAGCCGTAAGCAGTGACTGGGGAGAAATACTTTCATTGACAGGGGTTGCCAAGCTTCCAGAAATTACGAGTCTCCAGAAATCTCAGCAACTATGATTTCACCCAACCTGGATGATACTTTCAGGTAATGATCAGTACACTAAGCCCACTTGGTTCCCCAAATTTCGTTCTTCTATGTTGAAGCGTTCGTTTCCAGTAACAGTTTGAATTTTGGCGTTTCACTCTGTTTTCTCCTATATTGATAGATGTATTTGGAACTCTAAATCAAACACGGTTTGTGCTAGCTTCTTGAAACTTGACACAGTAAAGCAGTTTTACGTTCTATCTCTATTTTCTCTTTCCTCTTGATGTAGCACTCAGCAGTGACTGAGGAGAAACACTTTCATTGAAAGGGGTTGCCAAGCTCCCCAAAATTGCGAGTCTCCAGAAATCTCAGCAACTATTTTTTCACCCAAACTGGATGATACTTTCAGGTAATGATCAGTACACTAAGCTCACTTGGTTCCCCAAATTTCGTTCTTTTATGTTGAAGCGTTCGCTTCCAGTAACTGTTTGAATTTTGGCGTTTCACTCTGTTTTCTCCTATATTGATAGATGTATTTGGAACTCTAAATCAAACACGGTTTGTGCTAGCTTCTTGAAACTTGACACAGTAAAGCAGTATCACGTTCTATCTCTATGTTCTGTTTCCTCTGGATGTAGCCCTAAGCAGTGACTGGGGAGAAACACTTTCATTGAAAGGGGTTGCCAAGCTTCCAGAAATTACGAGTCTCCAGAAATCTCAGCAACTATGATTTCACCCAACCTGGATGATACTTTCAGGTAATGATCAGTACACTAAGCCCACTTGGTTCCCCAAATTTCGTTCTTCTATGTTGAAGCGTTCGTTTCCAGTAACAGTTTGAATTTTGGCGTTTCACTCTGTTTTCTCCTATATTGATAGATGTATTTGGAACTCTAAATCAAACACGGTTTGTGCTAGCTTCTTGAAACTTGACACAGTAAAGCAGTTTTACGTTCTATCTCTATTTTCTCTTTCCTCTTGATGTAGCACTCAGCAGTGACTGAGGAGAAACACTTTCATTGAAAGGGGTTGCCAAGCTCCCCAAAATTGCGAGTCTCCAGAAATCTCAGCACCTATTTTTTCACCCAAACTGGATGATACTTTCAGGTAATAATCAGTACACTAAGCTCACTTGGTTCCCCAAATTTCGTTCTTTTATGTTGAAGCGTTCGCTTCCAGTAACTGTTTGAATTTTGGCGTTTCACTCTGTTTTCTCCTATACTGACAGATGTATTTGGAACTCTAAATCAAACACGGTTTGTGCTAGCTTCTTGAAACTTGACACAGTAAAGCAGTTTCACGTTCTATCTCTATGTTCTGTTTCCTCTGGATGTAGCCCTAAGCAGTGACTGGGGAGAAATACTTTCATTGACAGGGGTTGCCAAGCTTCCAGAAATTACGAGTCTCCAGAAATCTCAGCAACTATGATTTCACCCAACCTGGATGATACTTTCAGGTAATGATCAGTACACTAAGCCCACTTGGTTCCCCAAATTTCGTTCTTATATGTTGAAGCGTTCATTTCCAGTAAGAGTTTGAATTTTGGCGTTTCACTCTATTTTCTCCTATATTGATAGATGTATTTGGAACTCTAAATCAAACACGGTTTGTGCTACCTTCTTCAAACTTGACACAGTAAAGCAGTTTCAAGTTCTAGCTCTATGTTCTGTTTCCTCTTGATGTAGCACTCAGCAGTGACTGAGGAGAAACACTTTCATTGAAAGGGGTTGCCAAGCTTCCCAAAATTGCGAGTCTCCAGAAATCTCAGCAACTATTTTTTCACCCAAACTGGATGATACTTTCAGGTAATGATCAGTACACTAAGCTCACTTGGTTCCCCAAATTTCGTTCTTTTATGTTGAAGCGTTCGCTTCCAGTAACTGTTTGAATTTTGGCGTTTCACTCAGTTTTCTCCTATATTGATAGATGTATTTGGAACTCTAAACCAAACACGGTTGTGCTAGCTTCTTGAAACTTGACACAGTAAAGCAGTTTCATGTTCTATCTCTATGTTCTGTTTCCTCTTGATGTAGCACTCAGCAGTGACTGAGGAGAAACACTTTCATTGAAAGGGGTTGCCAAGCTTCCCAAAATTGCGAGTCTCCAGAAATCTCAGCAACTATTTTTTAACCCAAACTGGATGATACTTTCAGGTAATGATCAGTACACTAAGCTCACTTGGTTCCCCAAATTTCGTTCTTTTATGTTGAAGCGTTCGCTTCCAGTAACTGTTTGAATTTTGGCGTTTCACTCTGTTTTCTCCTATACTGACAGATGTATTTGGAACTCTAAATCAAACACGGTTTGTGCTAGCTTCTTGAAACTTGACACAGTAAAGCAGTTTCACGTTCTATCTCTATGTTCTGTTTCCTCTGGATGTAGCCGTAAGCAGTGACTGGGGAGAAATACTTTCATTGACAGGGGTTGCCAAGCTTCCAGAAATTACGAGTCTCCAGAAATCTCAGCAACTATGATTTCACCCAACCTGGATGATACTTTCAGGTAATGATCAGTACACTAAGCCCACTTGGTTCCCCAAATTTCGTTCTTCTATGTTGAAGCGTTCGTTTCCAGTAACAGTTTGAATTTTGGCGTTTCACTCTGTTTTCTCCTATATTGATAGATGTATTTGGAACTCTAAATCAAACACGGTTTGTGCTAGCTTCTTGAAACTTGACACAGTAAAGCAGTTTTACGTTCTATCTCTATTTTCTCTTTCCTCTTGATGTAGCACTCAGCAGTGACTGAGGAGAAACACTTTCATTGAAAGGGGTTGCCAAGCTCCCCAAAATTGCGAGTCTCCAGAAATCTCAGCAACTATTTTTTCACCCAAACTGGATGATACTTTCAGGTAATAATCAGTACACTAAGCTCACTTGGTTCCCCAAATTTCGTTCTTTTATGTTGAAGCGTTCGCTTCCAGTAACTGTTTGAATTTTGGCGTTTCACTCTGTTTTCTCCTATACTGACAGATGTATTTGGAACTCTAAATCAAACACGGTTTGTGCTAGCTTCTTGAAACTTGACACAGTAAAGCAGTTTCACGTTCTATCTCTATGTTCTGTTTCCTCTGGATGTAGCCCTAAGCAGTGACTGGGGAGAAATACTTTCATTGACAGGGGTTGCCAAGCTTCCAGAAATTACGAGTCTCCAGAAATCTCAGCAACTATGATTTCACCCAACCTGGATGATACTTTCAGGTAATGATGAGTACACTAAGCCCACTTGGTTCCCCAAATTTCGTTCTTCTATGTTGAAGCGTTCGTTTCCAGTAACAGTTTGAATTTTGGCGTTTCACTCTGTTTTCTCCTATATTGATAGATGTATTTGGAACTCTAAACCAAACACGGTTTGTGCTAGCTTCTTGAAACTTGACACAGTAAAGCAGTTTCACGTTCTATCTCTATGTTCTGTTTCCTCTTCGATGTAGCACTCAGCAGTGACTGACGAGAAACACTTTCATTGAAAGGGGTTGCCAAGCTTCCCAAAATTGCGAGTCTCCAGAAATCTCAGCAACTATTTTTTAACCCAAACTGGATGATACTTTCAGGTAATGATCAGTACACTAAGCCCACTTGGTTCCCCAAATTTCGTTCTTCTATGTTAAAGCGTTCGTTTCCAGTAACTGTTTGAATTTTGGCGTTTCACTCTGTTTTCTCCTATACTGACAGATGTATTTGGAACTCTAAATCAAACACGGTTTGTGCTAGCTTCTTGAAACTTGACATAGTAAAGGAGTTTCACGTTCTATCTCTATGTTCTGTTTCCTCTGGATGTAGCCCTCAGCAGTGACTGGGGAGAAATACTTTCATTGACAGGGGTTGCCAAGCTTCCAGAAATTACGAGTCTCCAGAAATCTCAGCAACTATGATTTCACCCAAACTGGATGATACTTTCAGGTAATGATCAGTACACTAAGCCCACTTGGTTCCCCAAATTTCGTTCTTCTATGTTGAAGTGTTCGTTTCCAGTAACAGTTTGAATTTTGGCGTTTCACTCTGTTTTCTCCTATATTGATAGATGTATTTGGAACTCTAAATCAAACACGGTTTGTGCTAGCTTCTTGAAACTTGACACAGTAAAGCAGTTTTACGTTCTATCTCTATTTTCTCTTTCCTCTTGATGTAGCACTCAGCAGTGACTGAGGAGAAACACTTTCATTGAAAGGGGTTGCCAAGCTCCCGAAAATTGCGAGTCTCCAGAAATCTCAGCAACTATTTTTTCACCCAAACTGGATGATACTTTCAGGTAATGATCAGTACACTAAGCTCACTTGGTTCCCCAAATTTCGTTCTTTTATGTTGAAGCGTTCGCTTCCAGTAACTGTTTGAATTTTGGCGTTTCACTCTGTTTTCTCCTATACTGACAGATGTATTTGGAACTCTAAATCAAACACGGTTTGTGCTAGCTTCTTGAAACTTGACACAGTAAAGCAGTTTCACGTTCTATCTCTATGTTCTCTTTCCTCTGGATGTAGCCCTAAGCAGTGACTGGGGAGAAATACTTTCATTGACAGGGGTTGCCAAGCTTCCAGAAATTACGAGTCTCCAGAAATCTCAGCAACTATGATTTCACCCAACCTGGATGATACTTTCAGGTAATGATCAGTACACTAAGCCCACTTGGTTCGCCAAATTTCGTTCTTCTTGTTGAAGCGTTCGTTTCCAGTAACACTTTGAATTTTGGCGTTTCACTCTGTTTTCTCCTATATTGATAGATGTATTTGGAACTCTAAACCAAACACGGTTTGTGCTAGCTTCTTGAAACTTGACACAGTAAAGCAGTTTCACGTTCTATCTCTATGTTCTGTTTCCTCTTCGATGTAGCACTCAGCAGTGACTGAGGAGAAACACTTTCATTGAAAGGGGTTGCCAAGCTTCCCAAAATTGCGAGTCTCCAGAAATCTCAGCAACTATTTTTTAACCCAAACTGGATGATACTTTCAGGTAATGATCAGTACACTAAGCCCACTTGGTTCCCCAAATTTCGTTCTTCTATGTTGAAGCGTTCGTTTCCAGTAACAGTTTGAATTTTGGCGTTTCACTCTGTTTTCTCCTATATTGATAGATGTATTTGGAACTCTAAACCAAACACGGTTTGTGCTAGCTTCTTGAAACTTGACACAGTAAAGCAGTTTCACGTTCTAGCTCTATGTTCTGTTTCCTCTTGATGTAGCACTCAGCAGTGACTGAGGAGAAACACTTTCATTGAAAGGGGTTGCCAAGCTTCCGAAAATTGCGAGTCTCCAGAAATCTCAGCAACTATTTTTTAACCCAAACTGGATGATACTTTCAGGTAATGATAAGTACACTAAGCCCACTTGGTTCCCCAAATTTCGTTCTTCTATGTTAAAGCGTTCGTTTCCAGTAACAGTTTGAATTTTGGCGTTTCACTCTGTTTTCTCCTATATTGATACATGTATTTGGAACTCTAAACCAAACACGGTTTGTGCTAGCTTCTTGAAACTTGACACAGTAAAGCAGTTTCACGTTCTATCTCTATGTTCTGTTTCCTCTTGATGTAGCACTCAGCAGTGATGAGGAGAAACACTTTCATTGAAAGGGGTTGCCAAGCTTCCCAAAATTGCGAGTCTCCAGAAATCTCAGCAACTATTTTTTAACCCAAACTGGATGATACTTTCAGGTAATGATCAGTACACTAAGCTCACTTGGTTCCCCAAATTTCGTTCTTTTATGTTGAAGCGTTCGCTTCCAGTAACTGTTTGAATTTTGGCGTTTCACTCTGTTTTATCCTATACTGACAGATGTATTTGGAACTCTAAATCAAACACGGTTTGTGCTAGCTTCTTGAAACTTGACACACTAAAGCAGTTTCACGTTCTATCTCTATGTTCTGTTTCCTCTGGATGTAGCCCTAAGCAGTGACTGGGGAGAAACACTTTCATTGAAAGGGGTTGCCAAGCTTCCAGAAATTACGAGTCTCCAGAAATCTCAGCAACTATGATTTCAACCAAACTGGATGATACTTTCAGGTAATGATCAGTACACTAAGCCCACTTGGTTCCCCAAATTTCGTTCTTCTATGTTGAAGCGTTCGTTTCCAGTAACAGTTTGAATTTTGGCGTTTCACTCTGTTTTCTCCTATATTGATAGATGTATTTGGAACTCTAAATCAAACACGGTTTGTGCTAGCTTCTTGAAACTTGACACAGTAAAGCAGTTTTATGTTCTATCTCTATTTTCTCTTTCCTCTTGATGTAGCACTCAGCAGTGACTGAGGAGAAACACTTTCATTGAAAGGGGTTGCCAAGCTCCCCAAAATTGCGAGTCTCCAGAAATCTCAGCAACTATTTTTTCACCCAAACTGGATGATACTTTCAGGTAATGATCAGTACACTAAGATCACTTGGTTCCCCAAATTTCGTTCTTTTATGTTGAAGCGTTCGCTTCCAGTAACTGTTTGAATTTTGGCGTTTCACTCTGTTTTCTCCTATACTGACAGATGTATTTGGAACTCTAAATCAAACACGGTTTGTGCTAGCTTCTTGAAACTTGACACAGTAAAGCAGTTTCACGTTCTATCTCTATGTTCTGTTTCCTCTGGATGTAGCCCTAAGCAGTGACTGGGGAGAAATACTTTCATTGACAGGGGTTGCCAAGCTTCCAGAAATTACGAGTCTCCAGAAATCTCAGCAACTATGATTTCACCCAACCTGGATGATACTTTCAGGTAATGATCAGTACACTAAGCCCACTTGGTTCCCCAAATTTCGTTCTTCTTGTTGAAGCGTTCGTTTCCAGTAACACTTTGAATTTTGGCATTTCACTCTGTTTTCTCCTATATTGATAGATGTATTTGGAACTCTAAACCAAACACGGTTTGTGCTAGCTTCTTGAAACTTGACACAGTAAAGCAGTTTCACGTTCTATCTCTATGTTCTGTTTCCTCTTCGATGTAGCACTCAGCAGTGACTGAGGAGAAACACTTTCATTGAAAGGGGTTGCCAAGCTTCCCAAAATTGCGAGTCTCCAGAAATCTCAGCAACTATTTTTTAACCCGAACTGGATGATACTTTCAGGTAATGATCAGTACACTAAGCCCACTTGGTTCCCCAAATTTCGTTCTTCTATGTTGAAGCGTTCGTTTCCAGTAACAGTTTGAATTTTGGCGTTTCACTCTGTTTTCTCCTATATTGATAGATGTATTTGGAACTCTAAACCAAACACGGTTTGTGCTAGCTTCTTGAAACTTGACACAGTAAAGCAGTTTCACGTTCTATCTCTATGTTCTGTTTCCTCTTGATGTAGCACTCAGCAGTGACTGAGGAGAAACACTTTCATTGAAAGGGGTTGCCAAGCTTCCGAAAATTGCGAGTCTCCAGAAATCTCAGCAACTATTTTTTAACCCAAACTGGATGATACTTTCAGGTAATGATAAGTACACTAAGCCCACTTGGTTCCCCAAATTTCGTTCTTCTATGTTAAAGCGTTCGTTTCCAGTAACAGTTTGAATTTTGGCGTTTCACTCTGTTTTCTCCTATATTGATACATGTATTTGGAACTCTAAACCAAACACGGTTTGTGGTAGCTTCTTGAAACTTGACACAGTAAAGCAGTTTCACGTTCTATCTCTATGTTCTGTTTCCTCTTGATGTAGCACTCAGCAGTGATGAGGAGAAACACTTTCATTGAAAGGGGTTGCCAAGCTTCCCAAAATTGCGAGTCTCCAGAAATCTCAGCAACTATTTTTTAACCCAAACTGGATGATACTTTCAGGTAATGATCAGTACACTAAGCTCACTTGGTTCCCCAAATTTCGTTCTTTTATGTTGAAGCGTTCGCTTCCAGTAACTGTTTGAATTTTGGCGTTTCACTCTGTTTTCTCCTATACTGACAGATGTATTTGGAACTCTAAATCAAACACGGTTTGTGCTAGCTTCTTGAAACTTGACACACTAAAGCAGTTTCACGTTCTATCTCTATGTTCTGTTTCCTCTGGATGTAGCCCTAAGCAGTGACTGGGGAGAAACACTTTCATTGAAAGGGGTTGCCAAGCTTCCAGAAATTACGAGTCTCCAGAAATCTCAGCAACTATGATTTCAACCAAACTGGATGATACTTTCAGGTAATGATCAGTACACTAAGCCCACTTGGTTCCCCAAATTTCGTTCTTCTATGTTGAAGCGTTCGTTTCCAGTAACAGTTTGAATTTTGGCGTTTCACTCTGTTTTCTCCTATATTGATAGATGTATTTGGAACTCTAAATCAAACACGGTTTGTGCTAGCTTCTTGAAACTTGACACAGTAAAGCAGTTTTACGTTCTATCTCTATTTTCTCTTTCCTCTTGATGTAGCACTCAGCAGTGACTGAGGAGAAACACTTTCATTGAAAGGGGTTGCCAAGCTCCCCAAAATTGCGAGTCTCCAGAAATCTCAGCAACTATTTTTTCACCCAAACTGAATGATACTTTCAGGTAATGATCAGTACACTAAGATCACTTGGTTCCCCAAATTTCGTTCTTTTATGTTGAAGCGTTCGCTTCCAGTAACTGTTTGAATTTTGGCGTTTCACTCTGTTTTCTCCTATACTGACAGATGTATTTGGAACTCTAAATCAAACACGGTTTGTGCTAGCTTCTTGAAACTTGACACACTAAAGCAGTTTCACGTTCTATCTCTATGTTCTGTTTCCTCTGGATGTAGCCCTAAGCAGTGACTGGGGAGAAATACTTTCATTGACAGGGGTTGCCAAGCTTCCCGAAATTACGAGTCTCCAGAAATCTCAGCAACTATGATTTCACCCAACCTGGATGATACTTTCAGGTAATGATCAGTACACTAAGCCCACTTGGTTCGCCAAATTTCGTTCTTCTATGTTGAAGCGTTCGTTTCCAGTAACAGTTTGAATTTTGGCGTTTCACTCTGTTTTCTCCTATATTGATAGATGTATTTGGAACTCTAAACCAAACACGGTTTGTGCTAGCTTCTTGAAACTTGACACAGTAAAGCAGTTTCACGTTCTATCTCTATGTTCTGTTTCCTCTTCGATGTAGCACTCAGCAGTGACTGACGAGAAACACTTTCATTGAAAGGGGTTGCCAAGCTTCCCAAAATTGCGAGTCTCCAGAAATCTCAGCAACTATTTTTTAACCCAAACTGGATGATACTTTCAGGTAATGATCAGTACACTAAGCCCACTTGGTTCCCCAAATTTCGTTCTTCTATGTTGAAGCGTTCGTTTCCAGTAACAGTTTGAATTTTGGCGTTTCACTCTGTTTTCTCCTATATTGATAGATGTATTTGGAACTCTAAACCAAACACGGTTTGTGCTAGCTTCTTGAAACTTGACACAGTAAAGCAGTTTCACGTTCTATCTCTATGTTCTGTTTCCTCTTGATGTAGCACTCAGCAGTGACTGAGGAGAAACACTTTCATTGAAAGGGGTTGCCAAGCTTCCCAAAATTGCGAGTCTCCAGAAATCTCAGCAACTATTTTTTCACCCAAACTGGATGATACTTTCAGGTAATGATCAGTACACTAAGCTCACTTGGTTCCCCAAATTTCGTTCTTTTATGTTGAAGCGTTCGCTTCCAGTAACTGTTTGAATTTTGGCGTTTCACTCTGTTTTCTCCTATATTGATAGATGTATTTGGAACTCTAAATCAAACACGGTTTGTGCTAGCTTCTTGAAACTTGACACAGTAAAGCAGTATCACGTTCTATCTCTATGTTCTGTTTCCTCTGGATGTAGCCCTAAGCAGTGACTGGGGAGAAACACTTTCATTGAAAGGGGTTGCCAAGCTTCCAGAAATTACGAGTCTCCAGAAATCTCAGCAACTATGATTTCACCCAACCTGGATGATACTTTCAGGTAATGATCAGTACACTAAGCCCACTTGGTTCCCCAAATTTCGTTCTTCTATGTTGAAGCGTTCGTTTCCAGTAACAGTTTGAATTTTGGCGTTTCACTCTGTTTTCTCCTATATTGATAGATGTATTTGGAACTCTAAATCAAACACGGTTTGTGCTAGCTTCTTGAAACTTGACACAGTAAAGCAGTTTTACGTTCTATCTCTATTTTCTCTTTCCTCTTGATGTAGCACTCAGCAGTGACTTAGGAGAAACACTTTCATTGAAAGGGGTTGCCAAGCTCCCCAAAATTGCGAGTCTCCAGAAATCTCAGCAACTATTTTTTCACCCAAACTGGATGATACTTTCAGGTAATAATCAGTACACTAAGCTCACTTGGTTCCCCAAATTTCGTTCTTTTATGTTGAAGCGTTCGCTTCCAGTAACTGTTTGAATTTTGGCGTTTCACTCTGTTTTCTCCTATACTGACAGATGTATTTGGAACTCTAAATCAAACACGGTTTGTGCTAGCTTCTTGAAACTTGACACAGTAAAGCAGTTTCACGTTCTATCTCTATGTTCTGTTTCCTCTGGATGTAGCCCTAAGCAGTGACTGGGGAGAAATACTTTCATTGACAGGGGTTGCCAAGCTTCCAGAAATTACGAGTCTCCAGAAATCTCAGCAACTATGATTTCACCCAACCTGGATGATACTTTCAGGTAATGATCAGTACACTAAGCCCACTTGGTTCCCCAAATTTCGTTCTTCTATGTTGAAGCGTTCATTTCCAGTAAGAGTTTGAATTTTGGCGTTTCACTCTATTTTCTCCTATATTGATAGATGTATTTGGAACTCTAAATCAAACACGGTTTGTGCTACCTTCTTCAAACTTGACACAGTAAAGCAGTTTCAAGTTCTAGCTCTATGTTCTGTTTCCTCTTGATGTAGCACTCAGCAGTGACTGAGGAGAGACACTTTCATTGAAAGGGGTTGCCAAGCTTCCCAAAATTGCGAGTCTCCAGAAATCTCAGCAACTATTTTTTCACCCAAACTGGATGATACTTTCAGGTAATGATCAGTACACTAAGCTCACTTGGTTCCCCAAATTTCGTTCTTTTATGTTGAAGCGTTCGCTTCCAGTAACTGTTTGAATTTTGGCGTTTCACTCAGTTTTCTCCTATATTGATAGATGTATTTGGAACTCTAAACCAAACACGGTATGTGCTAGCTTCTTGAAACTTGAAACAGTAAAGCAGTTTCACGTTCTAGCTCTATGTTTTCTTTGCTCTTGATGTAGCACTCAGCAGTGACTGAGGAGAAACACTTTCATTGAAAGGGGTTGCCAAGCTTCCCTAAATTGCGAGTCTCTAGAAATCTCAGCAAACATTTTTGTACCCAACGTGGATGATACTTTCAGGTAATGATCAGTACACTAAGCTCACTTCGTTCCCCAAATTTCGTTCTTCTATGTTGAAGCGTTCGTTTCCAGTAACAGTTTGAATTTTGGCGTTTCACTCTGTTTTCTCCTATATTGATAGATGTATTTGGAACTCTAAATCAAACACGGTTTGTGCTAGCTTCTTGAAACTTGACACAGTAAAGCAGTTTCAAGTTCTCTCTCTATGTTCTGTTTTCTCTTGATGTAGCCCTAAGCAGTGACTGGGGAGAAACACGTTCATTGAAAGGGGTTGCCAAGCTTCCCAAAATTGCGAGTCTCCAGAAATCTCAGCAACTATTTTTTCACCCAAACTGGATGATACTTTCAGGTAATGATCAGTACACTGAGCCCACTTGGATCCCCAAATTTCGTTCTTCTATGTTGAAGCGTTCGTTTCCAGTAACAGTTTGAATTTTGGCCTTTCACTCTGTTTTCTCCTATATTGATAGATGTATTTGGAACTCTAAACCACACCCGGTTTGTGCTAGCTTCTTGAAACTTGACACAGTGAAGCAGTTTCACGTTCTATCTCTATGTTCTGTTTCCTCTTGATGTAGCACACAGCAGTGACTGAGGAGAAACACTTTCATTGAAAGGGGTTGCCAAGCTTCCAAAAATTACGATTCCCCAGAAATCTCAGCAACTATTTTTTCACCCAAACTGGATGATACTTTCAGGTAATGATGAGTACACTAAGCCCACTGGGTTCCCCAAATTTCGTTCTTCTATGTTGAAGCGTTCGTTTCCAGTAACAGTTTGAATTTTGGCGTTTCGCTCTGTTTTCTCCTATATTGATAGATGTATTTGCAACTCTAAACCAAACACGGTTTGTGCTAGCTTCTTGAAACTTGACACAATAAAGCAGTTTCAAGTTCTATCTCTATGTTCTGTTTCCTCTTGATGTAGCCCTAAGCAGTGACTGGGGAGAAACGCTTACATTGAAAGGGGTTGCCAAGCTTCCAGAAATTACGAGTCTCCAGAAATCTCAGCAACTATGATTTCACCCAAACTGGATGATACTTTCAGGTAATGATCAGTACACTAAGCCCACTTGGTTCCCCAAATTTCGTTCTTCTATGTTGAAGCGTTCGTTTCCAGTAACAGTTTGAATTTTGGCGTTTCACTCTGTTTTCTCCTATATTGATAGACGTATTTGGAACTCTAAATCAAACACGGTTTGTGCTACCTTCTTCAAACTTGACACAGTAAAGCAGTTTCAAGTTCTAGCTCTATGTTCTGTTTCCTCTTGATGTAGCACTCAGCAGTGACTGAGGAGAAACACTTTCATTGAAAGGGGTTGCCAAGCTTCCCAAAATTGCGAGTCTCCAGAAATCTCAGCAACTATTTTTTAACCCAAACTGGATGATACTTTCAGGTAATGATCAGTACACTAAGCTCACTTGGTTTCCCAAATTTCGTTCTTTTATGTTGAAGCGTTCGCTTCCAGTAACTGTTTGAATTTTGGCGTTTCACTCTGTTTTCTCCTATACTGACAGATGTATTTGGAACTCTAAATCAAACACGGTTTGTGCTAGCTTCTTGAAACTTGACACAGTAAAGCAGTTTAACGTTCTATCTCTATGTTCTGTTTCCTCTGGATGTAGCCCTAAGCAGTGACTGGGGAGAAACACTTTCATTGAAAGGGGTTGCCGATCTTCCACAAATTACGAGTCTCCAGAAATCTCAGCAACTATGATTTCACCCAACCTGGATGATACTTTCAGGTAATGATCAGTACACTAAGCCCACTTGGTTCCCCAAATTTCGTTCTTCTATGTTGAAGCGTTCGTTTCCAGTAGCAGTTTGAATTTTGGCGTTTCACTCTATTTTCTCCTATATTGATAGATGTATTTGGAACTCTAAATCAAACACGGTTTGTGCTAGCTTCTTGAAACTTGACACAGTAAAGCAGTTTTACGTTCTCTCTCTATTTTCTCTTTCCTCTTGATGTAGCACTCAGCAGTGACTGAGGAGAAACACTTTCATTGAAAGGGGTTGCCAAGCTCCCCAAAATTGCGAGTCTCCAGAAATCTCAGCAACTATTTTTTCACCCAAACTGGATGTTACTTTCAGGTAATAATCAGTACACTAAGCTCACTTGGTTCCCCAAATTTCGTTCTTTTATGTTGAAGCGTTCGCTTCCAGTAACTGTTTGAATTTTGGCGTTTCACTCTGTTTTCTCCTATACTGACAGATGTATTTGGAACTCTAAATCAAACACGGTTTGTGCTAGCTTCTTGAAACTTGACACAGTAAAGCAGTTTCACGTTCTATCTCTATGTTCTGTTTCCTCTGGATGTAGCCCTAAGCAGTGACTGGGGAGAAATACTTTCATTGACAGGGGTTGCCAAGCTTCCAGAAATTACGAGTCTCCAGAAATCTCAGCAACTATGATTTCACCCAACCTGGATGATACTTTCAGGTAATGATCAGTACATTAAGCCCACTTGGTTCCCCAAATTTCGTTCTTCTATGTTGAAGTGTTCGTTTCCAGTAAGAGTTTGAATTTTGGCGTTTCACTCTATTTTCTCCTATATTGATAGATGTATTTGGAACTCTAAATCAAACACGGTTTGTGCTACCTTCTTCAAACTTGACACAGTAAAGCAGTTTCAAGTTCTAGCTCTATATTCTGTTTCCTCTTGATGTAGCACTCAGCAGTGACTGAGGAGAAACACTTTCATTGAAAGGGGTTGCCAAGCTTCCCAAAATTGCGAGTCTCCAGAAATCTCAGCAACTATTTTTTAACCCAAACTGGATGATACTTTCAGGTAATGATCAGTACACTAAGCTCACTTGGTTCCCCAAATTACGTTCTTTTATGTTGAAGCGTTCGCTTCCAGTAACTGTTTGAATTTTGGCGTTTCACTCTGTTTTCTCCTATATTGATAGATGTATTTGGAACTCTAAACCAAACACGGTTTGTGCTAGCTTCTTGAAACTTGACACAGTAAAGCAGTTTCACGTTCTAGCTCTATGTTCTGTTTCCTCTTGATGTAGCACTCAGCAGTGACTGAGGAGAAACACTTTCATTGAAAGGGGTTGCCAAGCTTCCCAAAATTGCGAGTCTCCAGAAATCTCAGCAACTATTTTTTAACCCAAACTGGATGATACTTTCAGGTAATGATCAGTACACTAAGCTCACTTGGTTCCCCAAATTTCGTTCTTTTATGTTGAAGCGTTCGCTTCCAGTAACAGTTTGAATTTTGGCGTTTCACTCTGTTTTCTCCTATACTGACAGATGTATTTGGAACTCTAAATCAAACACGGTTTGTGCTAGCTTCTTGAAACTTGACACAGTAAAACAGTTTCACGTTCTATCTCTATGTTTTGTTTCCTCTTGATATAGCACTCAGCAGTGACTGAGGAGAAACACTTTCATTGAAAGGGGTTGCCAAGCGTCCCAAAATTGCGAGTCTCTAGAAATCTCAGCAAAGAGTTTTTCACCCAAAGTGGATGATACTTTCAGGTAATGATCAGTACACTAAGCTCACTTGGTTACCCAAATTTCGTTCTTCTATGTTGAAGCGATCGTTTCCAGTAACAGTTTGAATTTTGGCGTTTTACTCTGTTTTCTCCTATACTGACAGATGTATTTGGAACTCTAAATCAAACACGGTTTGTGCTAGCTTCTTGAAACTTGACATAGTAAAGCAGTTTCACGTTCTATCTCTATGTTCTGTTTCCTCTGGATGTAGCCATAAGCAGTGACTGGGGAGAAATACTTTCATTGACAGGGGTTGCCAAGCTTCCAGAAATTACGAGTCTCCAGAAATCTCAGCAACTATGATTTCACCCAACCTGGATGATACTTTCAGGTAATGATCAGTACACTAAGCCCACTTGTTTCCCCAAATTTCGTTCTTCTATGTTAAAGCGTTCGTTTCCAGTAACAGTTTGAATTTTGGCGTTTCGCTCTGTTTTCTCCTATATTGATAGATGTATTTGGAACTCTAAACCAAACACGGTTTGTGCTAGCTTCTTGAAACTTGACACAGTAAAGCAGTTTCACGTTCTATCTCTATGTTCTGTTTCCTCTTGATGTAGCACTCAGCAGTGACTGAGGAGAAACACTTTCATTGAAAGGGGTTGCCAAGCTTCCCAAAATTGCGAGTCTCCAGAAATCTCAGCAACTATTTTTTCACCCAAACTGGATGATACTTTCAGGTAATGATCAGTACACTAAGCTCACTTGGTTCCCCAAATTTCGTTCTTCTATGTTAAAGCGTTCGTTTCCAGTAACAGTTTGAATTTTGGCGTTTCACTCTGTTTTCTCCTATATTGATACATGTATTTGGAACTCTAAACCAAACACGGTTTGTGCTACCTTCTTCAAACTTGACACAGTAAAGCAGTTTCAAGTTTAGCTCTATGTTCTGTTTCCTCTTGATGTAGCACTCAGCAGTGACTGAGGAGAAACACTTTCATTGAAAGGGGTTGCCAAGCTTCCCAAAATTGTGAGTCTCCAGAAATCTCAGCAACTATTTTTTCACCCAAACTGGATGATACTTTCAGGTAATGATCAGTACACTAAGCTCACTTGGTTCCCCAAATTTCGTTCTTTTATGTTGAAGCGTTCGCTTCCAGTAACTGTTTGAATTTTGGCATTTCACTCTGTTTTCTCCTATATTGATAGATGTATTTGGAACTCTAAACCAAACACGGTTTGTGCTAGCTTCTTGAAACTTGAAACGGTAAAGCAGTTTCACGTTCTAGCTCTATGTTTTCTTTCCTCTTGATGTAGCACTCAGCAGTGACTGAGGAGAAACACTTTCATTGAAAGGGGTTGCCAAGCTTCCCAAAATTGCGAGTCTCTAGAAATCTCAGCAAACATTTTTGTACCCAACGTGGATGATACTTTCAGGTAATGATCAGTACACTAAGCTCACTTCGTTCTCCAAATTTCGTTCTTCTATGTTGAAGCGTTCGTTTCCAGTAACAGTTTGAATTTTGGCGTTTCACTCTGTTTTCTCCTATATTGATCGATGTATTTGGAACTCTAAATCAAACACGGTTTGTGCTAGCTTCTTGAAACTTGACACAGTAAAGCAGTTTCAAGTTCTATCTCTATGTTCTGTTTTCTCTTGATGTAGCCCTAAGCAGTGACTGGGGAGAAACACTTTCATTGAAAGGGGTTGCCAAGCTTCCCAAAATTGCGAGTCTCCAGAAATCTCAGCAACTATTTTTTCACCCAAACTGGATGATACTTTCAGGTAATGATCAGTACACTGAGCCCACTTGGATCCCCAAATTTCGTTCTTCTATGTTGAAGCGTTCGTTTCCAGTAACAGTTTGAATTTTGGCCTTTCACTCTGTTTTCTCCTATATTGATAGATGTATTTGGAACTCTAAACCACACCCGGTTTGTGCTAGCTTCTTGAAACTTGACACAGTAAAGCAGTTTCACGTTCTATCTCTATGTTCTGTTTCCTCTTGATGTAGCACACAGCAGTGACTGAGGAGAAACACTTTCATTGAAAGGGGTTGCCAAGCTTCCAAAAATTACGATTCCCCAGAAATCTCAGCAACTATTTTTTCACCCAAACTGGATGATACTTTCAGGTAATGATGAGTACACTAAGCCCACTGGGTTCCCCAAATTTTGTTCTTCTATGTTGAAGCGTTCGTTTCCAGTAACAGTTTGAATTTTGGCGTTTCGCTCTGTTTTCTCCTATATTGATAGATGTATTTGCAACTTTAAACCAAACACGGTTTGTGCTAGCTTCTTGAAACTTGACACAATAAAGCAGTTTCAAGTTCTATCTCTATGTTCTGTTTCCTCTTGATGTAGCCCTAAGCAGTGACTGGGGAGAAACACTTACATTGAAAGGGGTTGCCAAGCTTCCAGAAATTACGAGTCTCCAGAAATCTCAGCAACTATGATTTCACCCAAACTGGATGATACTTTCAGGTAATGATCAGTACACTAAGCCCACTTGGTTCCCCAAATTTCGTTCTTCTATGTTGAAGCGTTCGTTTCCAGTAACAGTTTGAATTTTGGCGTTTCACTCTGTTTTCTCCTATACTGACAGATGTATTTGGAACACTAAATCAAACACGGTTTGTGCTAGCTTCTTGAAACTTGACACAGTAAAGCAGTATCACGTTCTATCTCTATGTTCTGTTTCCTCTGGATGTAGACCTAAGCAGTGACTGGGGAGAAACACTTTCATTGAAAGGGGTTGCCAAGCTTCCAGAAATTACGAGTCTCCAGAAATCTCAGCAACTATTTTTTAACCCAAACTGGATGATACTTTCAGGTAATGATCAGTACACTAAGCTCACTTGGTTCCCCAAATTTCGTTCTTTTATGTTGAAGCGTTCGCTTCCAGTAACAGTTTGAATTTTGGCGTTTCATTCTGTTTTCTCCTATATTGATAGATGTATTTGGAACTCTAAACCAAACACGGTTTGTGCTAGCTTCTTGACACTTGAAACAGTAAAGCAGTTTCACGTTCTAGCTCTATGTTTTCTTTCCTCTTGATGTAGCACTCAGCAGTGACTGAGGAGAAACACTTTCATGAAAGGGGTTGCCAAGCTTCCCAAAATTGCGAGTCTCTAGAAATCTCAGCAAACATTTTTGTACCCAACGTGGATGATACTTTCAGGTAATGATCAGTACACTAAGCTCACTTCGTTCCCCAAATTTCGTTCTTCTATGTTGAAGCGTTCGTTTCCAGTAACAGTTTGAATTTTGGCGTTTCACTCTGTTTTCTCCTATATTGATAGATGTATTTGGAACTCTAAATCAAACACGGTTTGTGCTAGCTTCTTGAAACTTGACACAGTAAAGCAGTATCACGTTCTATCTCTATGTTCTGTTTCCTCTGGATGTAGCCCTAAGCAGTGACTGGGGAGAAACACTTTCATTGAAAGGGGTTGCCAAGCTTCCAGAAATTACGAGTCTCCAGAAATCTCAGCAACTATGATTTCACCCAACCTGGATGATACTTTCAGGTAATGATCAGTACACTAAGCCCACTTGGTTCCCCAAATTTCGTTCTTCTATGTTGAAGCGTTCGTTTCCAGTAACAGTTTGAATTTTGGCGTTTCACTCTGTTTTCTCCTATATTGATAGATGTATTTGGAACTCTAAATCAAACACGGTTTGTGCTAGCTTCTTGAAACTTGACACAGTAAAGCAGTTTTACGTTCTATCTCTATTTTCTCTTTCCTCTTGATATAGCACTCAGCAGTGACTGAGGAGAAACACTTTCATTGAAAGGGGTTGCCAAGCTCCCCAAAATTGCGAGTCTCCAGAAATCTCAGCAACTATTTTTTCACCCAAACTGGATGATACTTTCAGGTAAAAATCAGTACACTAAGCTCACTTGGTTCCCCAAATTTCGTTCTTTTATGTTGAAGCGTTCGCTTCCAGTAACTGTTTGAATTTTGGCGTTTCACTCTGTTTTCTCCTATTCTGACAGATGTATTTGGAACTCTAAATCAAACACGGTTTGTGCTAGCTTCTTGAAACTTGACACAGTAAAGCAGTTTCACGTTCTATCTCTATGTTCTGTTTCCTCTGGATGTAGCCCTAAGCAGTGACTGGGGAGAAATACTTTCATTGACAGGGGTTGCCAAGCTTCCAGAAATTACGAGTCTCCAGAAATCTCAGCAACTATGATTTCACCCAACCTGGATGATACTTTCAGGTAATGATCAGTACACTAAGCCCACTTGGTTCCCCAAATTTCGTTCTTCTATGTTGAAGCGTTCGTTTCCAGTAAGAGTTTGAATTTTGGCGTTTCACTCTATTTTCTCCTATATTGATAGATGTATTTGGAACTCTAAATCAAACACGGTTTGTGCTACCTTCTTCAAACTTGACACAGTAAAGCAGTTTCAAGTTTAGCTCTATGTTCTGTTTCCTCTTGATGTAGCACTCAGCAGTGACTGAGTAGAAACACTTTCATTGAAAGGGGTTGCCAAGCTTCCCAAAATTGTGAGTCTCCAGAAATCTCAGCAACTATTTTTTCACCCAAACTGGATGATACTTTCAGGTAATGATCAGTACACTAAGCTCACTTGGTTCCCCAAATTTCGTTCTTTTATGTTGAAGCGTTCGCTTCCAGTAACTGTTTGAATTTTGGCATTTCACTCTGTTTTCTCCTATATTGATAGATGTATTTGGAACTCTAAACCAAACACGGTTTGTGCTAGCTTCTTGAAACTTGAAACAGTAAAGCAGTTTCACGTTCTAGCTCTATGTTTTCTTTCCTCTTGATGTAGCACTCAGCAGTGACTGAGGAGAAACACTTTCATTGAAAGGGGTTGCCAAGCTTCCCAAAATTGCGAGTCTCTAGAAATCTCAGCAAACATTTTTGTACCCAACGTGGATGATACTTTCAGGTAATGATCAGTACACTAAGCTCACTTCGTTCTCCAAATTTCGTTCTTCTATGTTGAAGCGTTCGTTTCCAGTAACAGTTTGAATTTTGGCGTTTCACTCTGTTTTCTCCTATATTGATCGATGTATTTGGAACTCTAAATCAAACACGGTTTGTGCTAGCTTTATGAAACTTGACACAGTAAAGCAGTTTCAAGTTCTATCTCTATGTTCTGTTTTCTCTTGATGTAGCCCTAAGCAGTGACTGGGGAGAAACACTTTCATTGAAAGGGGTTGCCAAGCTTCCCAAAATTGCGAGTCTCCAGAAATCTCAGCAACTATTTTTTCACCCAAACTGGATGATACTTTCAGGTAATGATCAGTACACTGAGCTCACTTGGATCCCCAAATTTCGTTCTTCTATGTTGAAGCGTTCGTTTCCAGTAACAGTTTGAATTTTGGCCTTTCACTCTGTTTTCTCCTATATTGATAGATGTATTTGGAACTCTAAACCACACCCGGTTTGTGCTAGCTTCTTGAAACTTGACACAGTAAAGCAGTTTCACGTTCTATCTCTATGTTCTGTTTCCTCTTGATGTAGCACACAGCAGTGACTGAGGAGAAACACTTTCATTGAAAGGGGTTGCCAAGCTTCCAAAAATTACGATTCCCCAGAAATCTCAGCAACTATTTTTTCACCCAAACTGGATGATACTTTCAGGTAATGATGAGTACACTAAGCCCACTGGGTTCCCCAAATTTCGTTCTTCTATGTTGAAGCGTTCGTTTCCAGTAACAGTTTGAATTTTGGCGTTTCGCTCTGTTTTCTCCTATATTGATAGATGTATTTGCAACTTTAAACCAAACACGGTTTGTGCTAGCTTCTTGAAACTTGACACAATAAAGCAGTTTCAAGTTCTATCTCTATGTTCTGTTTCCTCTTGATGTAGCCCTAAGCAGTGACTGGGGAGAAACACTTACATTGAAAGGGGTTGCCAAGCTTCCAGAAATTACGAGTCTCCAGAAATCTCAGCAACTATGATTTCACCCAAACTGGATGATACTTTCAGGTAATGATCAGTACACTAAGCCCACTTGGTTCCCCAAATTTCGTTCTTCTATGTTGAAGCGTTCGTTTCCAGTAACAGTTTGAATTTTGGCGTTTCACTCTGTTTTCTCCTATATTGATAGACGTATTTGGAACTCTAAATCAAACACGGTTTGTGCTACCTTCTTCAAACTTGACACAGTAAAGCAGTTTCAAGTTCTAGCTCTATGTTCTGTTTCCTCTTGATGTAGCACTCAGCAGTGACTGAGGAGAAACACTTTCATTGAAAGGGGTTGCCAAGCTTCCCAAAATTGCGAGTCTCCAGAAATCTCAGCAACTATTTTTTAACCCAAACTGGATGATACTTTCAGGTAATGATCAGTACACTAAGCTCACTTGGTTCCCCAAATTTCGTTCTTTTATGTTGAAGCGTTCGCTTCCAGTAACTGTTTGAATTTTGGCGTTTCACTCTGTTTTCTCCTATACTGACAGATGTATTTGGAACACTAAATCAAACACGGTTTGTGCTAGCTTCTTGAAACTTGACACAGTAAAGCAGTATCACGTTCTATCTCTATGTTCTGTTTCCTCTGGATGTAGACCTAAGCAGTGACTGGGGAGAAACACTTTCATTGAAAGGGGTTGCCAAGCTTCCAGAAATTACGAGTCTCCAGAAATCTCAGCAACTATGATTTCACCCAACCTGGATGATACTTTCAGGTAATGATCAGTACACTAAGCCCACTTGGTTCCCCAAATTTCGTTCTTCTATGTTGAAGCGTTCGTTTCCAGTAACAGTTTGAATTTTGGCGTTTCATTCTGTTTTCTCCTATATTGATAGATGTATTTGGAACTCTAAACCAAACACGGTTTGTGCTAGCTTCTTGAAACTTGAAACAGTAAAGCAGTTTCACGTTCTAGCTCTATGTTTTCTTTCCTCTTGATGTAGCACTCAGCAGTGACTGAGGAGAAACACTTTCATTGAAAGGGGTTGCCAAGCTTCCCAAAATTGCGAGTCTCTAGAAATCTCAGCAAACATTTTTGTACCCAACGTGGATGATACTTTCAGGTAATGATCAGTACACTAAGCTCACTTAGTTCCCCAAATTTCGTTCTTCTATGTTGAAGCGTTCGTTTCCAGTAACAGTTTGAATTTTGGCGTTTCACTCTGTTTTCTCCTATATTGATAGATGTATTTGGAACTCTAAACCAAACACGGTTTGTGCTAGCTTCTTGAAACTTGAAACAGTAAAGCAGTTTCACGTTCTAGCTCTATGTTTTCTTTCCTCTTGATGTAGCACTCAGCAGTGACTGAGGAGAAACACTTTCATTGAAAGGGGTTGCCAAGCTTCCCAAAATTGCGAGTCTCTAGAAATCTCAGCAAACATTTTTGTACCCAACGTGGATGATACTTTCAGGTAATGATCAGTACACTAAGCTCACTTCGTTCTCCAAATTTCGTTCTTCTATGTTGAAGCGTTCGTTTCCAGTAACAGTTTGAATTTTGGCGTTTCACTCTGTTTTCTCCTATATTGATCGATGTATTTGGAACTCTAAATCAAACACGGTTTGTGCTAGCTTTATGAAACTTGACACAGTAAAGCAGTTTCAAGTTCTATCTCTATGTTCTGTTTTCTCTTGATGTAGCCCTAAGCAGTGACTGGGGAGAAACACTTTCATTGAAAGGGGTTGCCAAGCTTCCCAAAATTGCGAGTCTCCAGAAATCTCAGCAACTATTTTTTCACCCAAACTGGATGATACTTTCAGGTAATGATCAGTACACTGAGCTCACTTGGATCCCCAAATTTCGTTCTTCTATGTTGAAGCGTTCGTTTCCAGTAACAGTTTGAATTTTGGCCTTTCACTCTGTTTTCTCCTATATTGATAGATGTATTTGGAACTCTAAACCACACCCGGTTTGTGCTAGCTTCTTGAAACTTGACACAGTAAAGCAGTTTCACGTTCTATCTCTATGTTCTGTTTCCTCTTGATGTAGCACACAGCAGTGACTGAGGAGAAACACTTTCATTGAAAGGGGTTGCCAAGCTTCCAAAAATTACGATTCCCCAGAAATCTCAGCAACTATTTTTTCACCCAAACTGGATGATACTTTCAGGTAATGATGAGTACACTAAGCCCACTGGGTTCCCCAAATTTCGTTCTTCTATGTTGAAGCGTTCGTTTCCAGTAACAGTTTGAATTTTGGCGTTTCGCTCTGTTTTCTCCTATATTGATAGATGTATTTGCAACTTTAAACCAAACACGGTTTGTGCTAGCTTCTTGAAACTTGACACAATAAAGCAGTTTCAAGTTCTATCTCTATGTTCTGTTTCCTCTTGATGTAGCCCTAAGCAGTGACTGGGGAGAAACACTTACATTGAAAGGGGTTGCCAAGCTTCCAGAAATTACGAGTCTCCAGAAATCTCAGCAACTATGATTTCACCCAAACTGGATGATACTTTCAGGTAATGATCAGTACACTAAGCCCACTTGGTTCCCCAAATTTCGTTCTTCTATGTTGAAGCGTTCGTTTCCAGTAACAGTTTGAATTTTGGCGTTTCACTCTGTTTTCTCCTATATTGATAGACGTATTTGGAACTCTAAATCAAACACGGTTTGTGCTACCTTCTTCAAACTTGACACAGTAAAGCAGTTTCAAGTTCTAGCTCTATGTTCTGTTTCCTCTTGATGTAGCACTCAGCAGTGACTGAGGAGAAACACTTTCATTGAAAGGGGTTGCCAAGCTTCCCAAAATTGCGAGTCTCCAGAAATCTCAGCAACTATTTTTTAACCCAAACTGGATGATACTTTCAGGTAATGATCAGTACACTAAGCTCACTTGGTTCCCCAAATTTCGTTCTTTTATGTTGAAGCGTTCGCTTCCAGTAACTGTTTGAATTTTGGCGTTTCACTCTGTTTTCTCCTATACTGACAGATGTATTTGGAACACTAAATCAAACACGGTTTGTGCTAGCTTCTTGAAACTTGACACAGTAAAGCAGTATCACGTTCTATCTCTATGTTCTGTTTCCTCTGGATGTAGACCTAAGCAGTGACTGGGGAGAAACACTTTCATTGAAAGGGGTTGCCAAGCTTCCAGAAATTACGAGTCTCCAGAAATCTCAGCAACTATGATTTCACCCAACCTGGATGATACTTTCAGGTAATGATCAGTACACTAAGCCCACTTGGTTCCCCAAATTTCGTTCTTCTATGTTGAAGCGTTCGTTTCCAGTAACAGTTTGAATTTTGGCGTTTCATTCTGTTTTCTCCTATATTGATAGATGTATTTGGAACTCTAAACCAAACACGGTTTGTGCTAGCTTCTTGAAACTTGAAACAGTAAAGCAGTTTCACGTTCTAGCTCTATGTTTTCTTTCCTCTTGATGTAGCACTCAGCAGTGACTGAGGAGAAACACTTTCATTGAAAGGGGTTGCCAAGCTTCCCAAAATTGCGAGTCTCTAGAAATCTCAGCAAACATTTTTGTACCCAACGTGGATGATACTTTCAGGTAATGATCAGTACACTAAGCTCACTTAGTTCCCCAAATTTCGTTCTTCTATGTTGAAGCGTTCGTTTCCAGTAACAGTTTGAATTTTGGCGTTTCACTCTGTTTTCTCCTATATTGATAGATGTATTTGGAACTCTAAATCAAACACGGTTTGTGCTAGCTTCTTGAAACTTGACACAGTAAAGCAGTATCACGTTCTATCTCTATGTTCTGTTTCCTCTGGATGTAGCCCTAAGCAGTGACTGGGGAGAAACACTTTCATTGAAAGGGGTTGCCAAGCTTCCAGAAATTACGAGTCTCCAGAAATCTCAGCAACTATGATTTCACCCAACCTGGATGATACTTTCAGGTAATGATCAGTACACTAAGCCCACTTGGTTCCCCAAATTTCGTTCTTCTATGTTGAAGCGTTCGTTTCCAGTAACAGTTTGAATTTTGGCGTTTCACTCTGTTTTCTCCTATATTGATAGATGTATTTGGAACTCTAAATCAAACACGGTTTGTGCTAGCTTCTTGAAACTTGACACAGTAAAGCAGTTTTACGTTCTATCTCTATTTTCTCTGTCCTCTTGATGTAGCACTCAGCAGTGACTGAGGAGAAACACTTTCATTGAAAGGGGTTGCCAAGCTTCCCAAAATTGCGAGTCTCCAGAAATCTCAGCAACTATTTTTTAACCCAAACTGGATGATACTTTCAGGTAATGATCAGTACACTAAGCTCACTTGGTTCCCCAAATTTCGTTCTTTTATGTTGAAGCGTTCGCTTCCAGTAACTGTTTGAATTTTGGCGTTTCACTCTGTTTTCTCCTATACTGACAGATGTATTTGGAACTCTAAATCAAACACGGTTTGTGCTAGCTTCTTGAAACTTGACACAGTAAAGCAGTTTCACGTTCTATCTCTATGTTCTGTTTCCTCTGGATGTAGCACTCAGCAGTGACTGAGGAGAAACACTTTCATTGAAAGGGGTTGCCAAGCTTCCCAAAATTGCGAGTCTCCAGAAATCTCAGCAACTATTTTTTAACCCAAACTGGATGATACTTTCAGGTAATGATCAGTACACTAAGCTCACATGGTTCCCCAAATTTCGTTCTTTTATGTTGAAGCGTTCGCTTCCAGTAACTGTTTGAATATTGGCGTTTCACTCTGTTTTCTCCTATACTGACAGATGTATTTGGAACTCTAAATCAAACACGGTTTGTGCTAGCTTCTTGAAACTTGACACAGTAAAGCAGTTTCACGTTCTATCTCTATGTTCTGTTTCCTCTGGATGTAGCCGTAAGCAGTGACTGGGGAGAAATACTTTCATTGACAGGGGTTGCCAAGCTTCCAGAAATTACGAGTCTCCAGAAATCTCAGCAACTATGATTTCACCCAACCTGGATGATACTTTCAGGTAATGATCAGTACACTAAGCCCACTTGTTTCCCCAAATTTCGTTCTTCTATGTTGAAGCGTTCGTTTCCAGTAACAGTTTGAATTTTGGCGTTTCGCTCTGTTTTCTCCTATATTGATAGATGTATTTGGAACTCTAAACCAAACACGGTTTGTGCTAGCTTCTTGAAACTTGACACAGTAAAGCAGTTTTACGTTCTATCTCTATGTTCTGTTTCCTCTTGATGTAGCACTCAGCAGTGACTGAGGAGAAACACTTTCATTGAAAGGGGTTGCCAAGCTTCCCAAAATTGCGAGTCTCCAGAAATCTCAGCAACTATTTTTTCACCCAAACTGGATGATACTTTCAGGTAATGATCAGTACACTAAGCTCACTTGGTTCCCCAAATTTCGTTCTTTTATGTTGAAGCGTTCGCTTCCAGTAACTGTTTGAATTTTGGCGTTTCACTCTGTTTTCTCCTATACTGACAGATGTATTTGGAACTCTAAATCAAACACGGTTTGTGCTAGCTTCATGAAACTTGACACAGTAAAGCAGTTTCACGTACTATCTCTATGTTCTATTTCCTCTGGATGTAGCCCTAAGCAGTGACTGGGGAAAAATACTTTCATTGACAGGGGTTGCCAAGCTTCCAGAAATTACGAGTCTCCAGAAATCTCAGCAACTATGATTTCACCCAAACTGGATGATACTTTCAGGTAATGATCAGTACACTAAGCTCACTTGGTTCCCCAAATTTCGTTCTTTTATGTTGAAGCGTTCGCTTCCAGTAACTGTTTGAATTTTGGCGTTTCACTCTGTTTTCTCCTATACTGACAGATGTATTTGGAACTCTAAATCAAACACGGTTTGTGCTAGCTTCTTGAAACTTGACACAGTAAAGCAGTTTCACGTTCTATCTCTATGTTCTGTTTCCTCTGGATGTAGCCCTAAGCAGTGACTGGGGAGAAATTCTTTCATTGAAAGGGGTTGCCAATCTCCCCAAAATTGCGAGTCTCCAGAAATCTCAGCAACTATTTTTTCACCCAAACTGGATGATACTTTCAGGTAATAATCAGTACACTAAGCTCACTTGGTTCCCCAAATTTCGTTCTTTTATGTTGAAGCGTTCGCTTCCAGTAACTGTTTGAATTTTGGCGTTTCACTCTGTTTTCTCCTATACTGACAGATGTATTTGGAACTCTAAATCAAACACGGTTTGTGCTAGCTTCTTGAAACTTGACACAGTAAAGCAGTTTCACGTTCTATCTCTATGTTTTCTTTCCTCTTGATGTAGCACTCAGCAGTGACTGAGGAGAAACACTTTCATTGAAAGGGGTTGCTAAGCTCCCCAAAATTGCGAGTCTCCAGAAATCTCAGCAACTATTTTTTCACCCAAACTGGATGATACTTTCAGGTAATAATCAGTACACTAAGCTCACTTGGTTCCCCAAATTTCGTTCTTTTATGTTGAAGCGTTCGCTTCCAGTAACTGTTTGAATTTTGGCGTTTCACTCTGTTTTCTCCTATACTGACAAATGTATTTGGAACTCTAAATCAAACACGGTTTGTGCTAGCTTCTTGAAACTTGACACAGTAAAGCAGTTTCACGTTCTATCTCTATGTTCTGTTTCCTCTGGATGTAGCCCTAAGCAGTGACTGGGGAGAAATACTTTCATTGACAGGGGTTGCCAAGCTTCCAGAAATTACGAGTCTCCAGAAATCTCAGCAACTATGATTTCACCCAACCTGGATGATACTTTCAGGTAATGATCAGTACACTAAGCCCACTTGGTTCCCCAAATTTCGTTCTTCTATGTTGAAGCGTTCATTTCCAGTAAGAGTTTGAATTTTGGCGTTTCACTCTATTTTCTCCTATATTGATAGATGTATTTGGAACTCTAAATCAAACACGGTTTGTGCTACCTTCTTCAAACTTGACACAGTAAAGCAGTTTCAAGTTCTAGCTCTATGTTCTGTTTCCTCTTGATGTAGCACTCAGCAGTGACTGAGGAGAAACACTTTCATTGAAAGGGGTTGCCAAGCTTCCCAAAATTGCGAGTCTCCAGAAATCTCAGCAACTATTTTTTAACCCAAACTGGATGATACTTTCAGGTAATGATCAGTACACTAAGCTCACTTGGTTCCCCAAATTTCGTTCTTTTATGTTGAAGCGTTCGCTTCCAGTAACTGTTTGAATTTTGGCGTTTCACTCAGTTTTCTCCTATATTGATAGATGTATTTGGAACTCTAAACCAAACACGGTATGTGCTAGCTTCTTGAAACTTGAAACAGTAAAGCAGTTTCACGTTCTAGCTCTATGTTTTCTTTCCTCTTGATGTAGCACTCAGCAGTAACTGAGGAGAAACACTTTCATTGAAAGGGGTTGCCAAGCTTCCCAAAATTGCGAGTCTCTAGAAATCTCAGCAAACATTTTTGTATCCAACGTGGATGATACTTTCAGGTAATGATCAGTACACTAAGCTCACTTCGTTCCCCAAATTTCGTTCTTCTATGTTGAAGCGTTCGTTTCCAGTAACAGTTTGAATTTTGGCGTTTCACTCTGTTTTCTCCTATATTGATAGATGTATTTGGAACTCTAAATCAAACACGGTTTGTGCTAGCTTCTTGAAACTTGACACAGTAAAGCAGTTTCAAGTTCTATCTCTATGTTCTGTTTTCTCTTGATGTAGCCCTAAGCAGTGACTGGGGAGAAACACTTTCATTGAAAGGGGTTGCCAAGCTTCCCAAAATTGCGAGTCTCCAGAAATCTCAGCAACTATTTTTTCACCCAAACTGGATGATACTTTCAGGTAATGATCAGTACACTGAGCCCACTTGGATCCCCAAATTTCGTTCTTCTATTTTGAAGCGTTCGTTTCCAGTAACAGTTTGAATTTTGGCCTTTCACTCTGTTTTCTCCTATATTGATAGATGTATTTGGAACTCTAAACCACACCCGGTTTGTGCTAGCTTCTTGAAACTTGACACAGTAAAGCAGTTTCACGTTCTATCTCTATGTTTTGTTTCCTCTTGATGTAGCACACAGCAGTGACTGAGGAGAAACACTTTCATTGAAAGGGGTTGCCAAGCTTCCAAAAATTACGATTCCCCAGAAATCTCAGCAACTATTTTTTCACCCAAACTGGATGATACTTTCAGGTAATGATGAGTACACTAAGCCCACTGGGTTCCCCAAATTTCGTTCTTCTATGTTGAAGCGTTCGTTTCCAGTAACAGTTTGAATTTTGGCGTTTCGCACTTTTTTCTCCTATATTGATAGATGTATTTGCAACTCTAAACCAAACACGGTTTGTGCTAGCTTCTTGAAACTTGACACAATAAAGCATTTTCAAGTTCTATCTCTATGTTCTGTTTCCTCTTGATGTAGCCCTAAGCAGTGACTGGGGAGAAACACTTACATTGAAAGGGGTTGCCAAGCTTCCAGAAATTACGAGTCTCCAGAAATCTCAGCAACTATGATTTCACCCAAACTGGATGATACTTTCAGGTAATGATCAGTACACTAAGCCCACTTGGTTCCCCAAATTTCGTTCTTCTATGTTGAAGCGTTCGTTTCCAGTAACAGTTTGAATTTTGGCATTTCACTCTGTTTTCTCCTACATTGATAGACGTATTTGGAACTCTAAATCAAACACGGTTTGTGCTACCTTCTTCAAACTTGACACAGTAAAGCAGTTTCATGTTCTATCTCTATGTTCTGTTTCCTCTTGATGTAGCACTCAGCAGTGACTGAGGAGAAACACTTTCATTGAAAGGGGTTGCCAAGCTTCCCAAAATTGCGAGTCTCCAGAAATCTCAGCAACTATTTTTTAACCCAAACTGGATGATACTTTCAGGTAATGATCAGTACACTAAACTCACTTGGTTCCCCAAATTTCGTTCTTTTATGTTGAAGCGTTCGCTTCCAGTAACTGTTTGAATTTTGGCGTTTCACTCTGTTTTCTCCTATACTGACAGATGTATTTGGAACTCTAAATCAAACACGGTTTGTGCTAGCTTCTTGAAACTTGACACAGTAAAGCAGTATCACGTTCTATCTCTATGTTCTGTTTCCTCTGGATGTAGCCCTAAGCAGTGACTGGGGAGAAACACTTTCATTGAAAGGGGTTGCCAAGCTTCCAGAAATTACGAGTCTCCAGAAATCTCAGCAACTATGATTTCACCCAACCTGGATGATACTTTCAGGTAATGATCAGTACACTAAGCCCACTTGTTTCCCCAAATTTCGTTCTTCTATGTTGAAGCGTTCGTTTCCAGTAACAGTTTGAATTTTGGCGTTTCACTCTGTTTTCTCCTATATTGATAGACGTATTTGGAACTCTAAATCAAACACGGTTTGTGCTACCTTCTTCAAACTTGACACAGTAAAGCAGTTTCAAGTTCTAGCTCTATGTTCTGTTTCCTCTTGATGTAGCACTCAGCAGTGACTGAGGAGAAACACTTTCATTGAAAGGGGTTGCCAAGCTTCCCAAAATTGCGAGTCTCCAGAAATCTCAGCAACTATTTTTTAACCCAAACTGGATGATACTTTCAGGTAATGATCAGTACACTAAGCTCACTTGGTTCCCCAAATTTCGTTCTTTTATGTTGAAGCGTTCGCTTCCAGTAACTGTTTGAATTTTGGCGTTTCACTCTGTTTTCTCCTATACTGACAGATGTATTTGGAACTCTAAATCAAACACGGTTTGTGCTAGCTTCTTGAAACTTGACACAGTAAAGCAGTATCACGTTCTATCTCTATGTTCTGTTTCCTCTGGATGTAGCCCTAAGCAGTGACTGGGGAGAAACACTTTCATTGAAAGGGGTTGCCTAGCTTCCAGAAATTACGAGTCTCCAGAAATCTCAGCAACTATGATTTCACCCAACCTGGATGATACTTTCAGGTAATGATCAGTACACTAAGCCCACTTGTTTCCCCAAATTTCGTTCTATGTTGAAGCGTTCGTTTCCAGTAACAGTTTGAATTTTGGCGTTTCGCTCTGTTTTCTCCTATATTGATAGATGTATTTGGAACTCTAAACCAAACACGGTTTGTGCTAGCTTCTTGAAACTTGACACAGTACAGCAGTTTTACGTTCTATCTCTATGTTCTGTTTCCTCTTGATGTAGCACTCAGCAGTGACTGAGGAGAAACACTTTCATTGAAAGGGGTTGCCAAGCTCCCCAAAATTGCGAGTCTCCAGAAATCTCAGCAACTATTTTTTCACCCAAACTGGATGATACTTTCAGGTAAAAATCAGTACACTAAGCTCACTTGGTTCCCCAAATTTCGTTCTTTTATGTTGAAGCGTTCGCTTCCAGTAACTGTTTGAATTTTGGCGTTTCACTCTGTTTTCTCCTATTCTGACAGATGTATTTGGAACTCTAAATCAAACACGGTTTGTGCTAGCTTCTTGAAACTTGACACAGTAAAGCAGTTTCACGTTCTATCTCTATGTTCTGTTTCCTCTGGATGTAGCCCTAAGCAGTGACTGGGGAGAAATACTTTCATTGACAGGGGTTGCCAAGCTTCCAGAAATTACGAGTCTCCAGAAATCTCAGCAACTATGATTTCACCCAACCTGGATGATACTTTCAGGTAATGATCAGTACACTAAGCCCACTTGGTTCCCCAAATTTCGTTCTTCTATGTTGAAGCGTTCGTTTCCAGTAAGAGTTTGAATTTTGGCGTTTCACTCTATTTTCTCCTATATTGATAGATGTATTTGGAACTCTAAATCAAACACGGTTTGTGCTACCTTCTTCAAACTTGACACAGTAAAGCAGTTTCAAGTTTAGCTCTATGTTCTGTTTCCTCTTGATGTAGCACTCAGCAGTGACTGAGTAGAAACACTTTCATTGAAAGGGGTTGCCAAGCTTCCCAAAATTGTGAGTCTCCAGAAATCTCAGCAACTATTTTTTCACCCAAACTGGATGATACTTTCAGGTAATGATCAGTACACTAAGCTCACTTGGTTCCCCAAATTTCGTTTTTTATGTTGAAGCGTTCGCTTCCAGTAACTGTTTGAATTTTGGCATTTCACTCTGTTTTCTCCTATATTGATAGATGTATTTGGAACTCTAAACCAAACACGGTTTGTGCTAGCTTCTTGAAACTTGAAACAGTAAAGCAGTTTCACGTTCTAGCTCTATGTTTTCTTTCCTCTTGATGTAGCACTCAGCAGTGACTGAGGAGAAACACTTTCATTGAAAGGGGTTGCCAAGCTTCCCAAAATTGCGAGTCTCTAGAAATCTCAGCAAACATTTTTGTACCCAACGTGGATGATACTTTCAGGTAATGATCAGTACACTAAGCTCACTTCGTTCTCCAAATTTCGTTCTTCTATGTTGAAGCGTTCGTTTCCAGTAACAGTTTGAATTTTGGCGTTTCACTCTGTTTTCTCCTATATTGATCGATGTATTTGGAACTCTAAATCAAACACGGTTTGTGCTAGCTTTATGAAACTTGACACAGTAAAGCAGTTTCAAGTTCTATCTCTATGTTCTGTTTTCTCTTGATGTAGCCCTAAGCAGTGACTGGGGAGAAACACTTTCATTGAAAGGGGTTGCCAAGCTTCCCAAAATTGCGAGTCTCCAGAAATCTCAGCAACTATTTTTTCACCCAAACTGGATGATACTTTCAGGTAATGATCATTACACTGAGCTCACTTGGATCCCCAAATTTCGTTCTTCTATGTTGAAGCGTTCGTTTCCAGTAACAGTTTGAATTTTGGCCTTTCACTCTGTTTTCTCCTATATTGATAGATGTATTTGGAACTCTAAACCACACCCGGTTTGTGCTAGCTTCTTGAAACTTGACACAGTAAAGCAGTTTCACGTTCTATCTCTATGTTCTGTTTCCTCTTGATGTAGCACACAGCAGTGACTGAGGAGAAACACTTTCATTGAAAGGGGTTGCCAAGCTTCCAAAAATTACGATTCCCCAGAAATCTCAGCAACTATTTTTTCACCCAAACTGGATGATACTTTCAGGTAATGATGAGTACACTAAGCCCACTGGGTTCCCCAAATTTCGTTCTTCTATGTTGAAGCGTTCGTTTCCAGTAACAGTTTGAATTTTGGCGTTTCGCTCTGTTTTCTCCTATATTGATAGATGTATTTGCAACTTTAAACCAAACACGGTTTGTGCTAGCTTCTTGAAACTTGACACAATAAAGCAGTTTCAAGTTCTATCTCTATGTTCTGTTTCCTCTTGATGTAGCCCTAAGCAGTGACTGGGGAGAAACACTTACATTGAAAGGGGTTGCCAAGCTTCCAGAAATTACGAGTCTCCAGAAATCTCAGCAACTATGATTTCACCCAAACTGGATGATACTTTCAGGTAATGATCAGTACACTAAGCCCACTTGGTTCCCCAAATTTCGTTCTTCTATGTTGAAGCGTTCGTTTCCAGTAACAGTTTGAATTTTGGCGTTTCACTCCGTTTTCTCCTATATTGATAGACGTATTTGGAACTCTAAATCAAACACGGTTTGTGCTACCTTCTTCAAACTTGACACAGTAAAGCAGTTTCAAGTTCTAGCTCTATGTTCTGTTTCCTCTTGATGTAGCACTCAGCAGTGACTGAGGAGAAACACTTTCATTGAAAGGGGTTGCCAAGCTTCCCAAAATTGCGAGTCTCCAGAAATCTCAGCAACTATTTTTTAACCCAAACTGGATGATACTTTCAGGTAATGATCAGTACACTAAGCTCACTTGGTTCCCCAAATTTCGTTCTTTTATGTTGAAGCGTTCGCTTCCAGTAACTGTTTGAATTTTGGCGTTTCACTCTGTTTTCTCCTATACTGACAGATGTATTTGGAACACTAAATCAAACACGGTTTGTGCTAGCTTCTTGAAACTTGACACAGTAAAGCAGTATCACGTTCTATCTCTATGTTCTGTTTCCTCTGGATGTAGACCTAAGCAGTGACTGGGGAGAAACACTTTCATTGAAAGGGGTTGCCAAGCTTCCAGAAATTACGAGTCTCCAGAAATCTCAGCAACTATGATTTCACCCAACCTGGATGATACTTTCAGGTAATGATCAGTACACTAAGCCCACTTGGTTCCCCAAATTTCGTTCTTCTATGTTGAAGCGTTCGTTTCCAGTAACAGTTTGAATTTTGGCGTTTCATTCTGTTTTCTCCTATATTGATAGATGTATTTGGAACTCTAAACCAAACACGGTTTGTGCTAGCTTCTTGAAACTTGAAACAGTAAAGCAGTTTCACGTTCTAGCTCTATGTTTTCTTTCCTCTTGATGTAGCACTCAGCAGTGACTGAGGAGAAACACTTTCATTGAAAGGGGTTGCCAAGCTTCCCAAAATTGCGAGTCTCTAGAAATCTCAGCAAACATTTTTGTACCCAACGTGGATGATACTTTCAGGTAATGATCAGTACACTAAGCTCACTTAGTTCCCCAAATTTCGTTCTTCTATGTTGAAGCGTTCGTTTCCAGTAACAGTTTGAATTTTGGCGTTTCACTCTGTTTTCTCCTATATTGATAGATGTATTTGGAACTCTAAATCAAACACGGTTTGTGCTAGCTTCTTGAAACTTGACACAGTAAAGCAGTATCACGTTCTATCTCCATGTTCTGTTTCCTCTGGATGTAGCCCTAAGCAGTGACTGGGGAGAAACACTTTCATTGAAAGGGGTTGCCAAGCTTCCAGAAATTACGAGTCTCCAGAAATCTCAGCAACTATGATTTCACCCAACCTGGATGATACTTTCAGGTAATGATCAGTACACTAAGCCCACTTGGTTCCCCAAATTTCGTTCTTCTATGTTGAAGCGTTCGTTTCCAGTAACAGTTTGAATTTTGGCGTTTCACTCTGTTTTCTCCTATATTGATAGATGTATTTGGAACTCTAAATCAAACACGGTTTGTGCTAGCTTCTTGAAACTTGACACAGTAAAGCAGTTTTACGTTCTATCTCTATTTTCTCTTTCCTCTTGATGTAGCACTCAGCAGTGACTGAGGAGAAACACTTTCATTGAAAGGGGTTGCCAAGCTTCCCAAAATTGCGAGTCTCCAGAAATCTCAGCAACTATTTTTTAACCCAAACTGGATGATACTTTCAGGTAATGATCAGTACACTAAGCTCACTTGGTTCCCCAAATTTCGTTCTTTTATGTTGAAGCGTTCGCTTCCAGTAACTGTTTGAATTTTGGCGTTTCACTCTGTTTTCTCCTATACTGACAGATGTATTTGGAACTCTAAATCAAACACGGTTTGTGCTAGCTTCTTGAAACTTGACACAGTAAAGCAGTTTCACGTTCTATCTCTATGTTCTGTTTCCTCTGGATGTAGCACTCAGCAGTGACTGAGGAGAAACACTTTCATTGAAAGGGGTTGCCAAGCTTCCCAAAATTGCGAGTCTCCAGAAATCTCAGCAACTATTTTTTAACCCAAACTGGATGATACTTTCAGGTAATGATCAGTACACTAAGCTCACATGGTTCCCCAAATTTCGTTCTTTTATGTTGAAGCGTTCGCTTCCAGTAACTGTTTGAATATTGGCGTTTCACTCTGTTTTCTCCTATACTGACAGATGTATTTGGAACTCTAAATCAAACACGGTTTGTGCTAGCTTCTTGAAACTTGACACAGTAAAGCAGTTTCACGTTCTATCTCTATGTTCTGTTTCCTCTGGATGTAGCCGTAAGCAGTGACTGGGGAGAAATACTTTCATTGACAGGGGTTGCCAAGCTTCCAGAAATTACGAGTCTCCAGAAATCTCAGCAACTATGATTTCACCCAACCTGGATGATACTTTCAGGTAATGATCAGTACACTAAGCCCACTTGTTTCCCCAAATTTCGTTCTTCTATGTTGAAGCGTTCGTTTCCAGTAACAGTTTGAATTTTGGCGTTTCGCTCTGTTTTCTCCTATATTGATAGATGTATTTGGAACTCTAAACCAAACACGGTTTGTGCTAGCTTCTTGAAACTTGACACAGTAAAGCAGTTTTACGTTCTATCTCTATGTTCTGTTTCCTCTTGATGTAGCACTCAGCAGTGACTGAGGAGAAACACTTTCATTGAAAGGGGTTGCCAAGCTTCCCAAAATTGCGAGTCTCCAGAAATCTCAGCAACTATTTTTTCACCCAAACTGGATGATACTTTCAGGTAATGATCAGTACACTAAGCTCACTTGGTTCCCCAAATTTCGTTCTTTTATGTTGAAGCGTTCGCTTCCAGTAACTGTTTGAATTTTGGCGTTTCACTCTGTTTTCTCCTATACTGACAGATGTATTTGGAACTCTAAATCAAACACGGTTTGTGCTAGCTTCATGAAACTTGACACAGTAAAGCAGTTTCACGTACTATCTCTATGTTCTATTTCCTCTGGATGTAGCCCTAAGCAGTGACTGGGGAAAAATACTTTCATTGACAGGGGTTGCCAAGCTTCCAGAAATTACGAGTCTCCAGAAATCTCAGCAACTATGATTTCACCCAAACTGGATGATACTTTCAGGTAATGATCAGTACACTAAGCTCACTTGGTTCCCCAAATTTCGTTCTTTTATGTTGAAGCGTTCGCTTCCAGTAACTGTTTGAATTTTGGCGTTTCACTCTGTTTTCTCCTATACTGACAGATGTATTTGGAACTCTAAATCAAACACGGTTTGTGCTAGCTTCTTGAAACTTGACACAGTAAAGCAGTTTCACGTTCTATCTCTATGTTCTGTTTCCTCTGGATGTAGCCCTAAGCAGTGACTGGGGAGAAATTCTTTCATTGAAAGGGGTTGCCAATCTCCCCAAAATTGCGAGTCTCCAGAAATCTCAGCAACTATTTTTTCACCCAAACTGGATGATACTTTCAGGTAATAATCAGTACACTAAGCTCACTTGGTTCCCCAAATTTCGTTCTTTTATGTTGAAGCGTTCGCTTCCAGTAACTGTTTGAATTTTGGCGTTTCACTCTGTTTTCTCCTATACTGACAGATGTATTTGGAACTCTAAATCAAACACGGTTTGTGCTAGCTTCTTGAAACTTGACACAGTAAAGCAGTTTCACGTTCTATCTCTATGTTTTCTTTCCTCTTGATGTAGCACTCAGCAGTGACTGAGGAGAAACACTTTCATTGAAAGGGGTTGCTAAGCTCCCCAAAATTGCGAGTCTCCAGAAATCTCAGCAACTATTTTTTCACCCAAACTGGATGATACTTTCAGGTAATAATCAGTACACTAAGCTCACTTGGTTCCCCAAATTTCGTTCTTTTATGTTGAAGCGTTCGCTTCCAGTAACTGTTTGAATTTTGGCGTTTCACTCTGTTTTCTCCTATACTGACAAATGTATTTGGAACTCTAAATCAAACACGGTTTGTGCTAGCTTCTTGAAACTTGACACAGTAAAGCAGTTTCACGTTCTATCTCTATGTTCTGTTTCCTCTGGATGTAGCCCTAAGCAGTGACTGGGGAGAAATACTTTCATTGACAGGGGTTGCCAAGCTTCCAGAAATTACGAGTCTCCAGAAATCTCAGCAACTATGATTTCACCCAACCTGGATGATACTTTCAGGTAATGATCAGTACACTAAGCCCACTTGGTTCCCCAAATTTCGTTCTTCTATGTTGAAGCGTTCATTTCCAGTAAGAGTTTGAATTTTGGCGTTTCACTCTATTTTCTCCTATATTGATAGATGTATTTGGAACTCTAAATCAAACACGGTTTGTGCTACCTTCTTCAAACTTGACACAGTAAAGCAGTTTCAAGTTCTAGCTCTATGTTCTGTTTCCTCTTGATGTAGCACTCAGCAGTGACTGAGGAGAAACACTTTCATTGAAAGGGGTTGCCAAGCTTCCCAAAATTGCGAGTCTCCAGAAATCTCAGCAACTATTTTTTAACCCAAACTGGATGATACTTTCAGGTAATGATCAGTACACTAAGCTCACTTGGTTCCCCAAATTTCGTTCTTTTATGTTGAAGCGTTCGCTTCCAGTAACTGTTTGAATTTTGGCGTTTCACTCAGTTTTCTCCTATATTGATAGATGTATTTGGAACTCTAAACCAAACACGGTATGTGCTAGCTTCTTGAAACTTGAAACAGTAAAGCAGTTTCACGTTCTAGCTCTATGTTTTCTTTCCTCTTGATGTAGCACTCAGCAGTAACTGAGGAGAAACACTTTCATTGAAAGGGGTTGCCAAGCTTCCCAAAATTGCGAGTCTCTAGAAATCTCAGCAAACATTTTTGTATCCAACGTGGATGATACTTTCAGGTAATGATCAGTACACTAAGCTCACTTCGTTCCCCAAATTTCGTTCTTCTATGTTGAAGCGTTCGTTTCCAGTAACAGTTTGAATTTTGGCGTTTCACTCTGTTTTCTCCTATATTGATAGATGTATTTGGAACTCTAAATCAAACACGGTTTGTGCTAGCTTCTTGAAACTTGACACAGTAAAGCAGTTTCAAGTTCTATCTCTATGTTCTGTTTTCTCTTGATGTAGCCCTAAGCAGTGACTGGGGAGAAACACTTTCATTGAAAGGGGTTGCCAAGCTTCCCAAAATTGCGAGTCTCCAGAAATCTCAGCAACTATTTTTTCACCCAAACTGGATGATACTTTCAGGTAATGATCAGTACACTGAGCCCACTTGGATCCCCAAATTTCGTTCTTCTATTTTGAAGCGTTCGTTTCCAGTAACAGTTTGAATTTTGGCCTTTCACTCTGTTTTCTCCTATATTGATAGATGTATTTGGAACTCTAAACCACACCCGGTTTGTGCTAGCTTCTTGAAACTTGACACAGTAAAGCAGTTTCACGTTCTATCTCTATGTTTTGTTTCCTCTTGATGTAGCACACAGCAGTGACTGAGGAGAAACACTTTCATTGAAAGGGGTTGCCAAGCTTCCAAAAATTACGATTCCCCAGAAATCTCAGCAACTATTTTTTCACCCAAACTGGATGATACTTTCAGGTAATGATGAGTACACTAAGCCCACTGGGTTCCCCAAATTTCGTTCTTCTATGTTGAAGCGTTCGTTTCCAGTAACAGTTTGAATTTTGGCGTTTCGCTCTTTTTTCTCCTATATTGATAGATGTATTTGCAACTCTAAACCAAACACGGTTTGTGCTAGCTTCTTGAAACTTGACACAATAAAGCATTTTCAAGTTCTATCTCTATGTTCTGTTTCCTCTTGATGTAGCCCTAAGCAGTGACTGGGGAGAAACACTTACATTGAAAGGGGTTGCCAAGCTTCCAGAAATTACGAGTCTCCAGAAATCTCAGCAACTATGATTTCACCCAAACTGGATGATACTTTCAGGAAATGATCAGTACACTAAGCCCACTTGGTTCCCCAAATTTCGTTCTTCTATGTTGAAGCGTTCGTTTCCAGTAACAGTTTGAATTTTGGCATTTCACTCTGTTTTCTCCTACATTAATAGACGTATTTGGAACTCTAAATCAAACACGGTTTGTGCTACCTTCTTCAAACTTGACACAGTAAAGCAGTTTCATGTTCTAGCTCTATTTTCTGTTTCCTCTTGATGTAGCACTCAGCAGTGACTGAGGAGAAACACTTTCATTGAAAGGGGTTGCCAAGCTTCCCAAAATTGCGAGTCTCCAGAAATCTCAGCAACTATTTTTTAACCCAAACTGGATGATACTTTCAGGTAATGATCAGTACACTAAACTCACTTGGTTCCCCAAATTTCGTTCTTTTATGTTGAAGCGTTCGCTTCCAGTAACTGTTTGAATTTTGGCGTTTCACTCTGTTTTCTCCTATACTGACAGATGTATTTGGAACTCTAAATCAAACACGGTTTGTGCTAGCTTCTTGAAACTTGACACAGTAAAGCAGTATCACGTTCTATCTCTATGTTCTGTTTCCTCTGGATGTAGCCCTAAGCAGTGACTGGGGAGAAACACTTTCATTGAAAGGGGTTGCCAAGCTTCCAGAAATTACGAGTCTCCAGAAATCTCAGCAACTATGATTTCACCCAACCTGGATGATACTTTCAGGTAATGATCAGTACACTAAGCCCACTTGTTTCCCCAAATTTCGTTCTTCTATGTTGAAGGGTTCGTTTCCAGTAACAGTTTGAATTTTGGCGTTTCACTCTGTTTTCTCCTATATTGATAGACGTATTTGGAACTCTAAATCAAACACGGTTTGTGCTACCTTCTTCAAACTTGACACAGTAAAGCAGTTTCAAGTTCTAGCTCTATGTTCTGTTTCCTCTTGATGTAGCACTCAGCAGTGACTGAGGAGAAACACTTTCATTGAAAGGGGTTGCCAAGCTTCCCAAAATTGCGAGTCTCCAGAAATCTCAGCAACTATTTTTTAACCCAAACTGGATGATACTTTCAGGTAATGATCAGTACACTAAGCTCACTTGGTTCCCCAAATTTCGTTCTTTTATGTTGAAGCGTTCGCTTCCAGTAACTGTTTGAATTTTGGCGTTTCACTCTGTTTTCTCCTATACTGACAGATGTATTTGGAACTCTAAATCAAACACGGTTTGTGCTAGCTTCTTGAAACTTGACACAGTAAAGCAGTATCACGTTCTATCTCTATGTTCTGTTTCCTCTGGATGTAGCCCTAAGCAGTGACTGGGGAGAAACACTTTCATTGAAAGGGGTTGCCTAGCTTCCAGAAATTACGAGTCTCCAGAAATCTCAGCAACTATGATTTCACCCAACCTGGATGATACTTTCAGGTAATGATCAGTACACTAAGCCCACTTGTTTCCCCAAATTTCGTTCTTCTATGTTGAAGCGTTCGTTTCCAGTAACAGTTTGAATTTTGGCGTTTCGCTCTGTTTTCTCCTATATTGATAGATGTATTTGGAACTCTAAACCAAACACGGTTTGTGCTAGCTTCTTGAAACTTGACACAGTACAGCAGTTTTACGTTCTATCTCTATGTTCTGTTTCCTCTTGATGTAGCACTCAGCAGTGACTGAGGAGAAACACTTTCATTGAAAGGGGTTGCCAAGCTTCCCAAAATTGCGAGTCTCCAGAAATCTCAGCAACTATTTTTTCACCCAAACTGGATGATACTTTCAGGTAATGATCAGTACACTAAGCTCACTTGGTTCCCCAAATTTCGTTCTTTTATGTTGAAGCGTTCGCTTCCAGTAACTGTTTGAATTTTGGCGTTTCACTCTGTTTTCTCCTATACTGACAGATGTATTTGGAACTCTAAATCAAACACGGTTTGTGCTAGCTTCTTGAAACTTGACACAGTAAAGCAGTTTCACGTTCTATCTCTATGTTCTATTTCCTCTGGATGTAGCCCTAAGCAGTGACTGTGGAAAAATACTTTCATTGACAGGGGTTGCCAAGCTTCCAGAAATTACGAGTCTCCAGAAATCTCAGCAACTATGATTTCACCCAAACTGGATGATACTTTCAGGTAATGATCAGTACTCTAAGCTCACTTGGTTCCCCAAATTTCGTTCTTTTATGTTGAAGCGTTCGCTTCCAGTAACTGTTTGAATTTTGGCGTTTCACTCTGTTTTCTCCTATACTGACAGATGTATTTGGAACTCTAAATCAAACACGGTTTGTGCTAGCTTCTTGAAACTTGACACAGTAAAGCAGTTTCACGTTCTATCTCTATATTCTGTTTCCTCTTGCTGTAGCCCTAAGCAGTGACTGAGGAGAAACACTTTCATTGAAAGGGGTTGCCAAGCTTCCCAAAATTGCGAGTCTCCAGAAATCTAAGCAACTATTTTTTAACCCAAACTGGATGATACTTTCAGGTAATGATCAGTACACTAAGCTCACTTGGTTCCCCAAATTTCGTTCTTTTATGTTGAAGCGTTCGCTTCCAGTAACTGTTTGAATTTTGGCGTTTCACTCTGTTTTCTCCTATATTGATAGATGTATTTGGAACTCTAAACCAAACACGGTTTGTGCTAGCTTCTTGAAACTTGAAACAGTAAAGCAGTTTCACGTTCTAGCTCTATGTTTTCTTTCCTCTTGATGTAGCACTCAGCAGTGACTGAGGAGAAACACTTTCATTGAAAGGGGTTGCCAAGCTTCCCAAAATTGCGAGTCTCTAGAAATCTCAGCAAACATTTTTGTACCCAACGTGGATGATACTTTCAGGTAATGATCAGTACACTAAGCTCACTTTGTTCCCCAAATTTTGTTCTTCTATGTTGAAGCGTTCGTTTCCAGTAACAGTTTGAATTTTGGCGTTTCACTCTGTTTTCTCCTATATTGATAGATGTATTTGGAACTCTAAATCAAACACGGTTTGTGCTAGCTTCTTGAAACGTGACACAGTAAAGCAGTTTCAAGTTCTATCTCTATGTTCTGTTTTCTCTTGATGTAGCCCTAAGCAGTGACTGGGGAGAAACACTTTCATTGAAAGGGGTTGCCAAGCTTCCCAAAATTGCGAGTCTCCAGAAATCTCAGCAACTATTTTTTCACCCAATCTGGATGATACTTTCAGGTAATGATCAGTACACTGAGCCCACTTGGATCCCCAAATTTCGTTCTTCTATGTTGAAGCGTTCGTTTCCAGTAACAGTTTGAATTTTGGCCTTTCACTCTGTTTTCTCCTATATTGATAGATGTATTTGGAACTCTAAACCACACCCGGTTTGTGCTAGCTTCTTCAAACTTGACACAGTAAAGCAGTTTCACGTTCTATCTCTATGTTCTGTTTCCTCTTGATGTAGCACACAGCAGTGACTGAGGAGAAACACTTTCATTGAAAGGGGTTGCCATGCTTCCAGAAATTACGATTCCCCAGAAATCTCAGCAACTATTTTTTCACCCAAACTGGATGATACTTTCAGGTAATGATGAGTACACTAAGCCCATTGGGTTCCCCAAATTTCGTTCTTCTATGTTGAAGCGTTCGTTTCCAGTAACAGTTTGAATTTTGGCGTTTCGCTCTGTTTTCTCCTATATTGATAGATGTATTTGCAACTCTAAACCAAACACGGTTTGTACTAGCTTCTTGAAACTTGACACAATAAAGCAGTTTCAAGTTCTATCTCTATGTTCTGTTTCCTCTTGATGTAGCCCTAAGCAGTGACTGGGGAGAAACACTTACATTGAAATGGGTTGCCAAGCTTCCAGAAATTACGAGTATCCAGAAATCTCAGCAACTATGATTTCACCCAAACTGGATGATACTTTCAGGAAATGATCAGTACACTAAGCCCACTTGGTTCCCCAAATTTCGTTCTTCTATGTTGAAGCGTTCGTTTCCAGTAACAGTTTGAATTTTGGCGTTTCACTCTGTTTTCTCCTATATTGATAGACGTATTTGGAACTCTAAATCAAACACGGTTTGTGCTACCTTCTTCAAACTTGACACAGTAAAGCAGTTTCAAGTTCTAGCTCTATATTCTGTTTCCTCTTGATGTAGCACTCAGCAGTGACTGAGGAGAAACACTTTCATTGAAAGGGATTGCCAAGCTTCCCAAAATTGCGAGTCTCCAGAAATCTCAGCAACTATTTTTTAACCCAAACTGGATGATACTTTCAGGTAATGATCAGTACACTAAGCTCACTTGGTTCCCCAAATTACGTTCTTTTATGTTGAAGCGTTCGCTTCCAGTAACTGTTTGAATTTTGGCGTTTCACTCTGTTTTCTCCTATATTGATAGATGTATTTGGAACTCTAAACCACACCCGGTTTGTGCTAGCTTCTTGAAACTTGACACAGTAAAGCAGTTTCACGTTCTATCTCTATGTTCTGTTTCCTCTTGATGTAGCACACAGCAGTGACTGAGGAGAAACACTTTCATTGAAAGGGGTTGCCAAGCTTCCAAAAATTACGATTCCCCAGAAATCTCAGCAACTATTTTTTCACCCAAACTGGATGATACTTTCAGGTAATGATGAGTACACTAAGCCCACTGGGTTCCCCAAATTTCGTTCTTCTATGTTGAAGCGTTCGTTTCCAGTAACAGTTTGAATTTTGGCGTTTCACTCTGTTTTCTCCTATATTGATAGATGTATTTGCAACTCTAAACCAAACACGGTTTGTGCTAGCTTCTTGAAACTTGACACAATAAAGCAGTTTCAAGTTCTATCTCTATGTTCTGTTTCCTCTTGATGTAGCCCTAAGCAGTGACTGGGGAGAAACACTTACATTGAAAGGGGTTGCCAAGCTTCCAGAAATTACGAGTCTCCAGAAATCTCAGCAACTATGATTTCATCCAAACTGGATGATACTTTCAGGTAATGATCAGTACACTAAGCCCACTTGGTTCCCCAAATTTCGTTCTTCTATGTTGAAGCGTTCGTTTCCAGTAACAGTTTGAATTTTGGCGTTTCACTCTGTTTTCTCCTATATTGATAGACGTATTTGGAACTCTAAATCAAACACGGTTTGTGCTACCTTCTTCAAACTTGACACAGTAAAGCAGTTTCAAGTTCTAGCTCTATGTTCTGTTTCCTCTTGATGTAGCACTCAGCAGTGACTGAGGAGAAACACTTTCATTGAAAGGGGTTGCCAAGCTTCCCAAAATTGCGAGTCTCCAGAAATCTCAGCAACTATTTTTTAACCCAAACTGGATGATACTTTCAGGTAATGATCAGTACACTAAGCTCACTTGGTTCCCCAAATTTCGTTCTTTTATGTTGAAGCGTTCGCTTCCAGTAACTGTTTGAATTTTGGCGTTTCACTCTGTTTTCTCCTATACTGACAGATGTATTTGGAACTCTAAATCAAACACGGTTTGTGCTAGCTTCTTGAAACTTGACACAGTAAAGCAGTATCACGTTCTATCTCTATGTTCTGTTTCCTCTGGATGTAGCCCTAAGCAGTGACTGGGGAGAAACACTTTCATTGAAAGGGGTTGCCAAGCTTCGAGAAATTACGAGTCTCCAGAAATCTCAGCAACTATGATTTCACCCAACCTGGATGATACTTTCAGGTAATGATCAGTACACTAAGCCCACTTGTTTCCCCAAATTTCGTTCTTCTATGTTGAAGCGTTCGTTTCCAGTAACAGTTTGAATTTTGGCGTTTCACTCTGTTTTCTCCTATACTGACAGATGTATTTGGAACTCTAAATCAAACACGGTTTGTGCTAGCTTCTTGAAACTTGACACAGTAAAGCAGTTTCACGTTCTATCTCTATATTCTGTTTCCTCTTGCTGTAGCCCTAAGCAGTGACTGAGGAGAAACACTTTCATTGAAAGGAGTTGCCAAGCTTCCCAAAACTGCGAGTCTCCAGAAATCTCAGCAACTATTGTTTCACCCAAACTGGATGATACTTTCAGGTAATGATCAGTACACTAAGCCCACTTGGTTCCCCAAATTTCGTTCTTCTATGTTGAAGCGTTCGTTTCCAGTAACAGTTTGAATTTTAGCGTTTCACTCTGTTTTCTCCTATATTGATAGATGTATTTGGAACTCTAAACCAAACACGGTTTTTGCTAGCTTCTTGAAACTTGAAACAGTAAAGCAGTTTCACGTTCTATCTCTATGTTTTCTTTCCTCTTGATGTAGCACTCAGCAGTGACTGAGGAGAAACACTTTCATTGAAAGGGGTTGCCAAGCTTCCCAAAATTGCGAGTCTCTAGAAATCTCAGCAAACATTTTTGTACCCCACGTGGATGATACTTTCAGGTAATGATCAGTACACTAAGCTCACTTCGTTCCCCAAATTTCGTTCTTCTATGTTGAAGCGTTCGTTTCCAGTAACAGTTTGAATTTTGGCGTTTCACTCTGTTTTCTCCTATATTGATAGATGTATTTGGAACTCTAAATCAAACACGGTTTGTGCTAGCTTCTTGAAACTTGACACAGTAAAGCAGTTTCTAGTTCTATCTCTATGTTCTGTTTTCTCTTGATGTAGCCCTAAGCAGTGACTGGGGAGAAACACTTTCATTGAAAGGGGTTGCCAAGCTTCCCAAAATTGCGAGTCTCCAGAAATCTCAGCAACTATTTTTTCACCCAAACTGGATGATACTTTCAGGTAATGATCAGTACACTGAGCCCACTTGGATCCCCAAATTTCGTTCTTCTATGTTGAAGCGTTCGTTTCCAGTAACAGTTTGAATTTTGGCCTTTCACTGTTTTCTCATATATTGATAGATGTATTTGGAACTCTAAACCACACCCGGTTTGTGCTAGGTTCTTGAAACTTGACACAGTAAAGCAGTTTCACGTTCTATCTCTATGTTCTGTTTCCTCTTGATGTAGCAAACAGCAGTGACTGAGGAGAAACACTTTCATTGAAAGGGGTTGCCAAGCTTCCAAAAATTACGAATCCCCAGAAATCTCAGCAACTATTTTTTCACCCAAACTGGATGATACTTTCAGGTAATGATGAGTACACTAAGCCCACTGGGTTCCCCAAATTTCGTTCTTCTATGTTGAAGCGTTCGTTTCCAGTAACAGTTTGAATTTTGGCGTTTCGCTCTGTTTTCTCCTATATTGATAGATGTATTTGCAACTCTAAACCAAACACGGTTTGTGCTAGCTACTTGAAACTTGACACAATAAAGCAGTTTCAAGTTCTATCTCTATGTTCTGTTTCCTCTTGATGTAGCCCTAAGCAGTGACTGGGGAGAAACACTTACATTGAAAGGGGTTGCCAAGCTTCCAGAAATTACGAGTCTCCAGAAATCTCAGCAACTATGATTTCACCCAAACTGGATGATACTTTCAGGTAATGATCAGTACACTAAGCCCACTTGGTTCCCCAAATTTCGTTCTTCTATGTTGAAGCGTTCGTTTCCAGTAACAGTTTGAATTTTGGCGTTTCACTCTGTTTTCTCCTATATTGATAGACGTATTTGGAACTCTAAATCAAACACGGTTTGTGCTACCTTCTTCAAACTTGACACAGTAAAGCAGTTTCAAGTTCTAAGTCTATGTTTTGTTTCCTCTTGATGTAGCACTCAGCAGTGACTGAGGAGAAACACTTTCAATGAAAGGGGTTGCCAAGCTTCCCAAAATTGCGAGTCTCCAGAAATCTCAGCAACTATTTTTTAACCCAAACTGGATGATACTTTCAGGTAATGATCAGTACACTAAGCTCACTTGGTTCCCCAAATTTCGTTCTTTTATGTTGAAGTGTTCGCTTCCAGTAACTGTTTGAATTTTGGCGTTTCACTCTGTTTTCTCCTATACTGACAGATGTATTTGGAACTCTAAATCAAACACGGTTTGTGCTAGCTTCTTGAAACTTGACACAGTAAAGCAGTATCACGTTCTATCTCTATGTTCTGTTTCCTCTGGATGTAGCCCTAAGCAGTGACTGGGGAGAAACACTTTCATTGAAAGGGGTTGCCAAGCTTCCAGAAATTACGAGTCTCCAGAAATCTCAGCAACCATGATTTCACCCAACCTGGATGATACTTTCAGGTAATGATCAGTACACTAACCCCACTTGGTTCCCCAAATTTCGTTCTTCTATGTTGAAGCGTTCGTTTCCAGTAACAGTTTGAATTTTGGCGTTTCATTCTGTTTTCTCCTATATTGATAGATGTATTTGGAACTCTAAACCAAACACGGTTTGTGCTAGCTTCTTGAAACTTGAAACAGTAAAGCAGTTTCACGTTCTAGCTCTATGTTTTCTTTCCTCTTGATGTAGCCCTCAGCAGTGACTGAGGAGAAACACTTTCATTGAAAGGGGTTGCCAAGCTTCCCAAAATTGCGAGTCTCTAGATATCTCAGCAAATATTTTTGTACCCAACGTGGATGATACTTTCAGGTAACGATCAGTACACTAAGCTCACTTCGTTCCCCAAATTTCGTTCTTCTATGTTGAAGCGTTCGTTTCCAGTAACAGTTTGAATTTTGGCGTTTCACTCTGTTTTCTCCTATATTGATAGATGTATTTGGAACTCTAAATCAAACACGGTTTGTGCTAGCTTCTTGAAACTTGACACAGTAAAGCAGTATCACGTTCTATCTCTATGTTCTGTTTCCTCTGGATGTAGCCCTAAGCAGTGACTGGGGAGAAACACTTTCATTGAAAGGGGTTGCCAAGCTTCCAGAAATTACGAGTCTCCAGAAATCTCAGCAACTATGATTTCACCCAACCTGGATGATACTTTCAGGTAATGATCAGTACACTAAGCCCACTTGGTTCCCCAAATTTCGTTCTTCTATATTGAAGCATTCGTTTCCAGTAACAGTTTGAATTTTGGCGTTTCACTCTGTTTTCTCCTACATTGATAGATGTATTTGGAACTCTAAATCAAACACGGTTTGTGCTAGCTTCTTGAAACTTGACACAGTAAAGCAGTTTTACGTTCTATCTCTATTTTCTCTTTCCTCTTGATGTAGCACTCAGCAGTGACTGAGGAGAAACACTTTCATTGAAAGGGGTTGCCAAGCTCCCCAAAATTGCGAGTCTCCAGAAATCTCAGCAACTATTTTTTCACCCAAACTGGATGATACTTTCAGGTAATAATCAGTACACTAAGCTCACTTGGTTCCCCAAATTTCGTTCTTTTATGTTGAAGCGTTCGCTTCCAGTAACTGTTTGAATTTTGGCGTTTCACTCTGTTTTCTCCTATACTGACAGATGTATTTGGAACTCTAAATCAAACACGGTTTGTGCTAGCTTCTTGAAACTTGACACAGTAAAGCAGTTTCACGTTCTATCTCTATGTTCTGTTTCCTCTGGATGTAGCCCTAAGCAGTGACTGGGGAGAAATACTTTCATTGACAGGGGTTGCCAAGCTTCCAGAAATTACGAGTCTCCAGAAATCTCAGCAACTATGATTTCACCCAACCTGGATGATACTTTCAGGTAATGATCAGTACACTAAGCCCACTTGGTTCCCCAAATTTCGTTCTTCTATGTTGAAGCGTTCGTTTCCAGTAAGAGTTTGAATTTTGGCGTTTCACACTATTTTCTCCTATATTGATAGATGTATTTGGAACTCTAAATCAAACACGGTTTGTGCTACCTTCTTCAAACTTGACACAGTAAAGCAGTTTCAAGTTCTAGCTCTATATACTGTTTCCTCTTGATGTAGCACTCAGCAGTGACTGAGGAGAAACACTTTCATTGAAAGGGGTTGCCAAGCTTCCCAAAATTGCGAGTCTCCAGAAATCTCAGCAACTATTTTTTAACCCAAACTGGATGATACTTTCAGGTAATGATCAGTACACTAAGCTCACATGGTTCCCCAAATTTCGTTCTTTTATGTTGAAGCGTTCGCTTCCAGTAACTGTTTGAATTTTGGCGTTTCACTCTGTTTTCTCCTATAATGACAGATGTATTTGGAACTCTAAATCAAACACGGTTTGTGCTAGCTTCTTGAAACTTGACACAGTAAAGCAGTTTCACGTTCTATCTCTATTTTCTCTTTCCTCTTGATGTAGCACTCAGCAGTGACTGAGGAGAAACACTTTCATTGAAAGGGGTTGCCAAGCTTCCCAAAATTGCGAGTCTCTAGAAATCTCAGCAACTATTTTTTCACCCAAAGTGGATGATACTTTCAGGTAATGATCAGTACACTAAGCTCACTTGGTTCCCCAAATTTCGTTCTTTTATGTTGAAGCGTTCGCTTCCAGTAACTGTTTGAATTTTGGCGTTTCACTCTTTTTTCTCCTATACTGACAGATGTATTTGGAACGCTAAATCAAACACGGTTTGTGCTAGCTTCTTGAAACTTGACACAGTAAAGCAGTTTCACGTTCTATCTCTATGTTTTGTTTCATCTTGATGTAGCACACAGCAGTGACTGAGGAGAAACACTTTCATTGAAAGGGGTTGCCAAGCGTCCCAAAATTGCGAGTCTCTAGAAATCTCAGCAAACAGTTTTTCACCCAAAGTGGATGATACTTTCAGGTAATGATCAGTACACTAAGCTCACTTGGTTACCCAAATTTCGTTCTTCTATGTTGAAGCGATCGTTTCCAGTAACAGTTTGAATTTTGGCGTTTTACTCTGTTTTCTCCTATACTGACAGATGTATTTGGAACTCTAAATCAAACACGGTTTTTGCTAGCTTCTTGAAGCTTGACACAGTAAAGCAGTTTCACGTTCTATCTCTATGTTCTGTTTCCTCTGGATGTAGCCCTAAGCAGTGACTGGGGAGAAATACTTTCATTGACAGGGGTTGCCAAGCTTCCAGAAATTACGAGTCTCTAGAAATCTCAGCAACTATGATTTCACCCAAACTGGATGATACTTTCAGGTAATAATCAGTACACTAAGCCCACTTGGTTCCCCAAATTTCGTTCTTCTATGTTGAAGCGTTCATTTCCAGTAACAGTTTGAATTTTGGCGTTTCACTCTGTTTTCTCCTATATTGATAGATGTATTTGGAACTCTAAATCAAACACGGTTTGTGCTACCTTCTTCAAACTTGACACAGTAAAGCAGTTTCAAGTTCTATCTATATGTTCTCTTTCCTCTTGATGTAGCACTCAGCAGTGACTGAGGAGAAACACTTTCATTGAAAGGGGTTGCCAAGCTTCCCAGAATTGCGAGTCTCCAGAAATCTCAGCAACTATTTTTTCACCCAAACTGGATGATACTTTCAGGTAATGATCAGTACAGTAAGCTCACTTGGTTCCCCAAATTTCGTTCTTTTATGTTGAAGCGTTCGCTTCCAGTAACTGTTTGAATTTTGGCGTTTCACTCTGTTTTCTCCTATACTGACAGATGTATTTGGAACTCTAAATCAAACACGGTTTGTGCTAGCTTCTTGAAACTTGACACACTAAAGCAGTTTCACGTTCTATCTGTATGTTCTGTTTCTTCTTGATGTAGCCCTAAGCAGTGACTGGGGAGAAATACTTTCATTGAAAGGGGTTGCCAAGCTTCCAGAAATTACGAGTCTCCAGAAATCTCAGCAACTATGATTTCACCCAAACTGGATGATACTTTCAGGTAATAATCAGTACACTAAGCCCACTTGGTTCCCCAAATTTCGTTCTTCTATGTTGAAGCGTTCGTTTCCAGTAACAGTTTGAATTTTGGCGTTTCACTCTGTTTTCTCCTATATTGATACATGTATTTGGAACTCTAAACCAAACACGGTTGTGCTAGCTTCTTGAAACTTGACACAGTAAAGCAGTTTCACGTTCTATCTCTATGTTCTGTTTCCTCTTGATGTAGCACTCAGCAGTGACTGAGGAGAAACACTTTCATTGAAAGGGGTTGCCAAGCTTCCCAAAATTGCGAGTCTCCAGAAATCTCAGCAACTATTTTTTAACCCAAACTGGATGATACTTTCAGGTAATGATCAGTACACTAAGCTCACTTGGTTCCCCAAATTTCGTTCTTTTATGTTGAAGCGTTCGCTTCCAGTAACTGTTTGAATTTTGGCGTTTCACTCTGTTTTCTCCTATACTGACAGATGTATTTGGAACTCTAAATCAAACACGGTTTGTGCTAGCTTCTTGATACTTGACACAGTAAAGCAGTTTCACGTTCTATCTGTATGTTCTGTTTCCTCTGGATGTAGCCGTAAGCAGTGACTGGGGAGAAATACTTTCATTGACAGGGGTTGCCAAGCTTCCAGAAATTACGAATCTCCAGAAATCTCAGCAACTATGATTTCACCCAACCTGGATGATACTTTCAGGTAATGATCAGTACACTAAGCCCACTTGGTTCCCCAAATTTCGTTCTTCTATGTTGAAGCGTTCGTTTCCAGTAACAGTTTGAATTTTGGCGTTTCACTCTGTTTTCTCCTATATTGATAGATGTATTTGGAACTCTAAATCAAACACGGTTTGTGCTAGCTACTTGAAACTTGACACAGTAAAGCAGTTTTACGTTCTATCTCTATTTTCTCTTTCCTCTTGATGTAGCACTCAGCAGTGACTGAGGAGAAACACTTTCATTGAAAGGGGTTGCCAAGCTCCCCAAAATTGCGAGTCTCCAGAAATCTCAGCAACTATTTTTTCACCCAAACTGGATGATACTTTCAGGTAATAATCAGTACACTAAGCTCACTTGGTTCCCCAAATTTCGTTCTTTTATGTTGAAGCGTTCGCTTCCAGTAACTGTTTGAATTTTGGCGTTTCACTCTGTTTTCTCCTATACTGACAGATGTATTTGGAACTCTAAATCAAACACGGTTTGTGCTAGCTTCTTGAAACTTGACACAGTAAAGCAGTTTCACGTTCTATCTCTATGTTCTGTTTCCTCTGGATGTAGCCCTAAGCAGTGACTGGGGAGAAATACTTTCATTGACAGGGGTTGCCAAGCTTCCAGAAATTACGAGTCTCCAGAAATCTCAGCAACAATGATTTCACCCAACCTGGATGATACTTTCAGGTAATGATCAGTACACTAAGCCCACTTGGTTCCCCAAATTTCGTTCTTCTATGTTGAAGCGTTCGTTTCCAGTAACAGTTTGAATTTTGGCGTTTCACTCTGTTTTCTCCTATATTGATAGATGTATTTGGAACTCTAAACCAAACACGGTTTGTGCTAGCTTCTTGAAACTTGACACAGTAAAGCAGTTTCACGTTCTATCTCTATGTTCTGTTTCCTCTTCGATGTAGCACTCAGCAGTGACTGAGGAGAAACACTTTCATTGAAAGGGGTTGCCAAGCTTCCCAAAATTGCGAGTCTCCAGAAATCTCAGCAACTATTTTTTAACCCAAACTGGATGATACTTTCAGGTAATGATCAGTACACTAAGCCCACTTGGTTCCCCAAATTTCGTTCTTCTATGTTAAAGCGTTCGTTTCCAGTAACTGTTTGAATTTTGGCGTTTCACTCTGTTTTCTCCTATACTGACAGATGTATTTGGAACTCTAAATCAAACACGGTTTGTGCTAGCTTCTTGAAACTTGACATAGTAAAGGAGTTTCACGTTCTATCTCTATGTTCTGTTTCCTCTGGATGTAGCCCTCAGCAGTGACTGGGGAGAAATACTTTCATTGACAGGGGTTGCCAAGCTTCCAGAAATTACGAGTCTCCAGAAATCTCAGCAACTATGATTTCACCCAAACTGGATGATACTTTCAGGTAATGATCAGTACACTAAGCCCACTTGGTTCCCCAAATTTCGTTCTTCTATGTTGAAGTGTTCGTTTCCAGTAACAGTTTGAATTTTGGCGTTTCACTCTGTTTTCTCCTATATTGATAGATGTATTTGGAACTCTAAATCAAACACGGTTTGTGCTAGCTTCTTGAAACTTGACACAGTAAAGCAGTTTTACGTTCTATCTCTATTTTCTCTTTCCTCTTGATGTAGCACTCAGCAGTGACTGAGGAGAAACACTTTCATTGAAAGGGGTTGCCAAGCTCCCGAAAATTGCGAGTCTCCAGAAATCTCAGCAACTATTTTTTCACCCAAACTGGATGATACTTTCAGGTAATGATCAGTACACTAAGCTCACTTGGTTCCCCAAATTTCGTTCTTTTATGTTGAAGCGTTCGCTTCCAGTAACTGTTTGAATTTTGGCGTTTCACTCTGTTTTCTCCTATACTGACAGATGTATTTGGAACTCTAAATCAAACACGGTTTGTGCTAGCTTCTTGAAACTTGACACAGTAAAGCAGTTTCACGTTCTATCTCTATGTTCTGTTTCCTCTGGATGTAGCCCTAAGCAGTGACTGGGGAGAAATACTTTCATTGACAGGGGTTGCCAAGCTTCCAGAAATTACGAGTCTCCAGAAATCTCAGCAACTATGATTTCACCCAACCTGGATGATACTTTCAGGTAATGATCAGTACACTAAGCCCACTTGGTTCGCCAAATTTCGTTCTTCTTGTTGAAGCGTTCGTTTCCAGTAACACTTTGAATTTTGGCGTTTCACTCTGTTTTCTCCTATATTGATAGATGTATTTGGAACTCTAAACCAAACACGGTTTGTGCTAGCTTCTTGAAACTTGACACAGTAAAGCAGTTTCACGTTCTATCTCTATGTTCTGTTTCCTCTTCGATGTAGCACTCAGCAGTGACTGAGGAGAAACACTTTCATTGAAAGGGGTTGCCAAGCTTCCCAAAATTGCGAGTCTCCAGAAATCTCAGCAACTATTTTTTAACCCAAACTGGATGATACTTTCAGGTAATGATCAGTACACTAAGCCCACTTGGTTCCCCAAATTTCGTTCTTCTATGTTGAAGCGTTCGTTTCCAGTAACAGTTTGAATTTTGGCGTTTCACTCTGTTTTCTCCTATATTGATAGATGTATTTGGAACTCTAAACCAAACACGGTTTGTGCTAGCTTCTTGAAACTTGACACAGTAAAGCAGTTTCACGTTCTAGCTCTATGTTCTGTTTCCTCTTGATGTAGCACTCAGCAGTGACTGAGGAGAAACACTTTCATTGAAAGGGGTTGCCAAGCTTCCGAAAATTGCGAGTCTCCAGAAATCTCAGCAACTATTTTTTAACCCAAACTGGATGATACTTTCAGGTAATGATAAGTACACTAAGCCCACTTGGTTCCCCAAATTTCGTTCTTCTATGTTAAAGCGTTCGTTTCCAGTAACAGTTTGAATTTTGGCGTTTCACTCTGTTTTCTCCTATATTGATACATGTATTTGGAACTCTAAACCAAACACGGTTTGTGCTAGCTTCTTGAAACTTGACACAGTAAAGCAGTTTCACGTTCTATCTCTATGTTCTGTTTCCTCTTGATGTAGCACTCAGCAGTGATGAGGAGAAACACTTTCATTGAAAGGGGTTGCCAAGCTTCCCAAAATTGCGAGTCTCCAGAAATCTCAGCAACTATTTTTTAACCCAAACTGGATGATACTTTCAGGTAATGATCAGTACACTAAGCTCACTTGGTTCCCCAAATTTCGTTCTTTTATGTTGAAGCGTTCGCTTCCAGTAACTGTTTGAATTTTGGCGTTTCACTCTGTTTTATCCTATACTGACAGATGTATTTGGAACTCTAAATCAAACACGGTTTGTGCTAGCTTCTTGAAACTTGACACACTAAAGCAGTTTCACGTTCTATCTCTATGTTCTGTTTCCTCTGGATGTAGCCCTAAGCAGTGACTGGGGAGAAACACTTTCATTGAAAGGGGTTGCCAAGCTTCCAGAAATTACGAGTCTCCAGAAATCTCAGCAACTATGATTTCAACCAAACTGGATGATACTTTCAGGTAATGATCAGTACACTAAGCCCACTTGGTTCCCCAAATTTCGTTCTTCTATGTTGAAGCGTTCGTTTCCAGTAACAGTTTGAATTTTGGCGTTTCACTCTGTTTTCTCCTATATTGATAGATGTATTTGGAACTCTAAATCAAACACGGTTTGTGCTAGCTTCTTGAAACTTGACACAGTAAAGCAGTTTTACGTTCTATCTCTATTTTCTCTTTCCTCTTGATGTAGCACTCAGCAGTGACTGAGGAGAAACACTTTCATTGAAAGGGGTTGCCAAGCTCCCCAAAATTGCGAGTCTCCAGAAATCTCAGCAACTATTTTTTCACCCAAACTGGATGATACTTTCAGGTAATGATCAGTACACTAAGATCACTTGGTTCCCCAAATTTCGTTCTTTTATGTTGAAGCGTTCGCTTCCAGTAACTGTTTGAATTTTGGCGTTTCACTCTGTTTTCTCCTATACTGACAGATGTATTTGGAACTCTAAATCAAACACGGTTTGTGCTAGCTTCTTGAAACTTGACACAGTAAAGCAGTTTCACGTTCTATCTCTATGTTCTGTTTCCTCTGGATGTAGCCCTAAGCAGTGACTGGGGAGAAATACTTTCATTGACAGGGGTTGCCAAGCTTCCAGAAATTACGAGTCTCCAGAAATCTCAGCAACTATGATTTCACCCAACCTGGATGATACTTTCAGGTAATGATCAGTACACTAAGCCCACTTGGTTCCCCAAATTTCGTTCTTCTTGTTGAAGCGTTCGTTTCCAGTAACACTTTGAATTTTGGCGTTTCACTCTGTTTTCTCCTATATTGATAGATGTATTTGGAACTCTAAACCAAACACGGTTTGTGCTAGCTTCTTGAAACTTGACACAGTAAAGCAGTTTCACGTTCTATCTCTATGTTCTGTTTCCTCTTCGATGTAGCACTCAGCAGTGACTGAGGAGAAACACTTTCATTGAAAGGGGTTGCCAAGCTTCCCAAAATTGCGAGTCTCCAGAAATCTCAGCAACTATTTTTTAACCCGAACTGGATGATACTTTCAGGTAATGATCAGTACACTAAGCCCACTTGGTTCCCGAAATTTCGTTCTTCTATTTTGAAGCGTTCGTTTCCAGTAACAGTTTGAATTTTGGCGTTTCACTCTGTTTTCTCCTATATTGATAGATGTATTTGGAACTCTAAACCAAACACGGTTTGTGCTAGCTTCTTGAAACTTGACACAGTAAAGCAGTTTCACGTTCTATCTCTATGTTCTGTTTCCTCTTGATGTAGCACTCAGCAGTGACTGAGGAGAAACACTTTCATTGAAAGGGGTTGCCAAGCTTCCGAAAATTGCGAGTCTCCAGAAATCTCAGCAACTATTTTTTAACCCAAACTGGATGATACTTTCAGGTAATGATAAGTACACTAAGCCCACTTGGTTCCCCAAATTTCGTTCTTCTATGTTAAAGCGTTCGTTTCCAGTAACAGTTTGAATTTTGGCGTTTCACTCTGTTTTCTCCTATATTGATACATGTATTTGGAACTCTAAACCAAACACGGTTTGTGGTAGCTTCTTGAAACTTGACACAGTAAAGCAGTTTCACGTTCTATCTCTATGTTCTGTTTCCTCTTGATGTAGCACTCAGCAGTGATGAGGAGAAACACTTTCATTGAAAGGGGTTGCCAAGCTTCCCAAAATTGCGAGTCTCCAGAAATCTCAGCAACTATTTTTTAACCCAAACTGGATGATACTTTCAGGTAATGATCAGTACACTAAGCTCACTTGGTTCCCCAAATTTCGTTCTTTTATGTTGAAGCGTTCGCTTCCAGTAACTGTTTGAATTTTGGCGTTTCACTCTGTTTTCTCCTATACTGACAGATGTATTTGGAACTCTAAATCAAACACGGTTTGTGCTAGCTTCTTGAAACTTGACACACTAAAGCAGTTTCACGTTCTATCTCTATGTTCTGTTTCCTCTGGATGTAGCCATAAGCAGTGACTGGGGAGAAATACTTTCATTGACAGGGGTTGCCAAGCTTCCAGAAATTACGAGTCTCCAGAAATCTCAGCAACTATGATTTCACCCAACCTGGATGATACTTTCAGGTAATGATCAGTACACTAAGCCCACTTGGTTCGCCAAATTTCGTTCTTCTTGTTGAAGCGTTCGTTTCCAGTAACACTTTGAATTTTGGCGTTTCACTCTGTTTTCTCCTATATTGATAGATGTATTTGGAACTCTAAACCAAACACGGTTTGTGCTAGATTCTTGAAACTTGACACAGTAAAGCAGTTTCACGTTCTATCTCTATGTTCTGTTTCCTCTTCGATGTAGCACTCAGCAGTGACTGAGGAGAAACACTTTCATTGAAAGGGGTTGCCAAGCTTCCCAAAATTGCGAGTCTCCAGAAATCTCAGCAACTATTTTTTAACCCAAACTGGATGATACTTTCAGGTAATGATCAGTACACTAAGCCCACTTGGTTCCCCAAATTTCGTTCTTCTATGTTGAAGCGTTCGTTTCCAGTAACAGTTTGAATTTTGGCGTTTCACTCTGTTTTCTCCTATATTGATAGATGTATTTGGAACTCTAAACCAAACACGGTTTGTGCTAGCTTCTTGAAACTTGACACAGTAAAGCAGTTTCACGTTCTAGCTCTATGTTCTGTTTCCTCTTGATGTAGCACTCAGCAGTGACTGAGGAGAAACACTTTCATTGAAAGGGGTTGCCAAGCTTCCGAAAATTGCGAGTCTCCAGAAATCTCAGCAACTATTTTTTAACCCAAACTGGATGATACTTTCAGGTAATGATAAGTACACTAAGCCCACTTGGTTCCCCAAATTTCGTTCTTCTATGTTAAAGCGTTCGTTTCCAGTAACAGTTTGAATTTTGGCGTTTCACTCTGTTTTCTCCTATATTGATACATGTATTTGGAACTCTAAACCAAACACGGTTTGTGCTAGCTTCTTGAAACTTGACACAGTAAAGCAGTTTCACGTTCTATCTCTATGTTCTGTTTCCTCTTGATGTAGCACTCAGCAGTGATGAGGAGAAACACTTTCATTGAAAGGGGTTGCCAAGCTTCCCAAAATTGCGAGTCTCCAGAAATCTCAGCAACTATTTTTTAACCCAAACTGGATGATACTTTCAGGTAATGATCAGTACACTAAGCTCACTTGGTTCCCCAAATTTCGTTCTTTTATGTTGAAGCGTTCGCTTCCAGTAACTGTTTGAATTTTGGCGTTTCACTCTGTTTTATCCTATACTGACAGATGTATTTGGAACTCTAAATCAAACACGGTTTGTGCTAGCTTCTTGAAACTTGACACACTAAAGCAGTTTCACGTTCTATCTCTATGTTCTGTTTCCTCTGGATGTAGCCCTAAGCAGTGACTGGGGAGAAACACTTTCATTGAAAGGGGTTGCCAAGCTTCCAGAAATTACGAGTCTCCAGAAATCTCAGCAACTATGATTTCAACCAAACTGGATGATACTTTCAGGTAATGATCAGTACACTAAGCCCACTTGGTTCCCCAAATTTCGTTCTTCTATGTTGAAGCGTTCGTTTCCAGTAACAGTTTGAATTTTGGCGTTTCACTCTGTTTTCTCCTATATTGATACATGTATTTGGAACTCTAAATCAAACACGGTTTGTGCTAGCTTCTTGAAACTTGACACAGTAAAGCAGTTTTACGTTCTATCTCTATTTTCTCTTTCCTCTTGATGTAGCACTCAGCAGTGACTGAGGAGAAACACTTTCATTGAAAGGGGTTGCCAAGCTCCCCAAAATTGCGAGTCTCCAGAAATCTCAGCAACTATTTTTTCACCCAAACTGGATGATACTTTCAGGTAATGATCAGTACACTAAGATCACTTGGTTCCCCAAATTTCGTTCTTTTATGTTGAAGCGTTCGCTTCCAGTAACTGTTTGAATTTTGGCGTTTCACTCTGTTTTCTCCTATACTGACAGATGTATTTGGAACTCTAAATCAAACACGGTTTGTGCTAGCTTCTTGAAACTTGACACAGTAAAGCAGTTTCACGTTCTATCTCTATGTTCTGTTTCCTCTGGATGTAGCCCTAAGCAGTGACTGGGGAGAAATACTTTCATTGACAGGGGTTGCCAAGCTTCCAGAAATTACGAGTCTCCAGAAATCTCAGCAACTATGATTTCACCCAACCTGGATGATACGTTCAGGTAATGATCAGTACACTAAGCCCACTTGGTTCCCCAAATTTCGTTCTTCTTGTTGAAGCGTTCGTTTCCAGTAACACTTTGAATTTTGGCGTTTCACTCTGTTTTCTCCTATATTGATAGATGTATTTGGAACTCTAAACCAAACACGGTTTGTGCTAGCTTCTTGAAACTTGACACAGTAAAGCAGTTTCACGTTCTATCTCTATGTTCTGTTTCCTCTTCGATGTAGCACTCAGCAGTGACTGAGGAGAAACACTTTCATTGAAAGGGGTTGCCAAGCTTCCCAAAATTGCGAGTCTCCAGAAATCTCAGCAACTATTTTTTAACCCGAACTGGATGATACTTTCAGGTAATGATCAGTACACTAAGCCCACTTGGTTCCCCAAATTTCGTTCTTCTATGTTGAAGCGTTCGTTTCCAGTAACAGTTTGAATTTTGGCGTTTCACTCTGTTTTCTCCTATATTGATAGATGTATTTGGAACTCTAAACCAAACACGGTTTGTGCTAGCTTCTTGAAACTTGACACAGTAAAGCAGTTTCACGTTCTATCTCTATGTTCTGTTTCCTCTTGATGTAGCACTCAGCAGTGACTGAGGAGAAACACTTTCATTGAAAGGGGTTGCCAAGCTTCCGAAAATTGCGAGTCTCCAGAAATCTCAGCAACTATTTTTTAACCCAAACTGGATGATACTTTCAGGTAATGATAAGTACACTAAGCCCACTTGGTTCCCCAAATTTCGTTCTTCTATGTTAAAGCGTTCGTTTCCAGTAACAGTTTGAATTTTGGCGTTTCACTCTGTTTTCTCCTATATTGATACATGTATTTGGAACTCTAAACCAAACACGGTTTGTGGTAGCTTCTTGAAACTTGACACAGTAAAGCAGTTTCACGTTCTATCTCTATGTTCTGTTTCCTCTTGATGTAGCACTCAGCAGTGATGAGGAGAAACACTTTCATTGAAAGGGGTTGCCAAGCTTCCCAAAATTGCGAGTCTCCAGAAATCTCAGCAACTATTTTTTAACCCAAACTGGATGATACTTTCAGGTAATGATCAGTACACTAAGCTCACTTGGTTCCCCAAATTTCGTTCTTTTATGTTGAAGCGTTCGCTTCCAGTAACTGTTTGAATTTTGGCGTTTCACTCTGTTTTCTCCTATACTGACAGATGTATTTGGAACTCTAAATCAAACACGGTTTGTGCTAGCTTCTTGAAACTTGACACACTAAAGCAGTTTCACGTTCTATCTCTATGTTCTGTTTCCTCTGGATGTAGCCCTAAGCAGTGACTGGGGAGAAACACTTTCATTGAAAGGGGTTGCCAAGCTTCCAGAAATTACGAGTCTCCAGAAATCTCAGCAACTATGATTTCAACCAAACTGGATGATACTTTCAGGTAATGATCAGTACACTAAGCCCACTTGGTTCCCCAAATTTCGTTCTTCTATGTTGAAGCGTTCGTTTCCAGTAACAGTTTGAATTTTGGCGTTTCACTCTGTTTTCTCCTATATTGATAGATGTATTTGGAACTCTAAATCAAACACGGTTTGTGCTAGCTTCTTGAAACTTGACACAGTAAAGCAGTTTTACGTTCTATCTCTATTTTCTCTTTCCTCTTGATGTAGCACTCAGCAGTGACTGAGGAGAAACACTTTCATTGAAAGGGGTTGCCAAGCTCCCCAAAATTGCGAGTCTCCAGAAATCTCAGCAACTATTTTTTCACCCAAACTGAATGATACTTTCAGGTAATGATCAGTACACTAAGATCACTTGGTTCCCCAAATTTCGTTCTTTTATGTTGAAGCGTTCGCTTCCAGTAACTGTTTGAATTTTGGCGTTTCACTCTGTTTTCTCCTATACTGACAGATGTATTTGGAACTCTAAATCAAACACGGTTTGTGCTAGCTTCTTGAAACTTGACACAGTAAAGCAGTTTCACGTTCTATCTCTATGTTCTGTTTCCTCTGGATGTAGCCCTAAGCAGTGACTGGGGAGAAATACTTTCATTGACAGGGGTTGCCAAGCTTCCCGAAATTACGAGTCTCCAGAAATCTCAGCAACTATGATTTCACCCAACCTGGATGATACTTTCAGGTAATGATCAGTACACTAAGCCCACTTGGTTCGCCAAATTTCGTTCTTCTATGTTGAAGCGTTCGTTTCCAGTAACAGTTTGAATTTTGGCGTTTCACTCTGTTTTCTCCTATATTGATAGATGTATTTGGAACTCTAAACCAAACACGGTTTGTGCTAGCTTCTTGAAACTTGACACAGTAAAGCAGTTTCACGTTCTATCTCTATGTTCTGTTTCCTCTTCGATGTAGCACTCAGCAGTGACTGACGAGAAACACTTTCATTGAAAGGGGTTGCCAAGCTTCCCAAAATTGCGAGTCTCCAGAAATCTCAGCAACTATTTTTTAACCCAAACTGGATGATACTTTCAGGTAATGATCAGTACACTAAGCCCACTTGGTTCCCCAAATTTCGTTCTTCTATGTTGAAGCGTTCGTTTCCAGTAACAGTTTGAATTTTGGCGTTTCACTCTGTTTTCTCCTATATTGATAGATGTATTTGGAACTCTAAACCAAACACGGTTTGTGCTAGCTTCTTGAAACTTGACACAGTAAAGCAGTTTCACGTTCTATCTCTATGTTCTGTTTCCTCTTGATGTAGCACTCAGCAGTGACTGAGGAGAAACACTTTCATTGAAAGTGGTTGCCAAGCTTCCCAAAATTGCGAGTCTCCAGAAATCTCAGCAACTATTTTTTCACCCAAACTGGATGATACTTTCAGGTAATGATCAGTACACTAAGCTCACTTGGTTCCCCAAATTTCGTTCTTTTATGTTGAAGCGTTCGCTTCCAGTAACTGTTTGAATTTTGGCGTTTCACTCTGTTTTCTCCTATATTGATAGATGTATTTGGAACTCTAAATCAAACACGGTTTGTGCTAGCTTCTTGAAACTTGACACAGTAAAGCAGTATCACGTTCTATCTCTATGTTCTGTTTCCTCTGGATGTAGCCCTAAGCAGTGACTGGGGAGAAACACTTTCATTGAAAGGGGTTGCCAAGCTTCCAGAAATTACGAGTCTCCAGAAATCTCAGCAACTATGATTTCACCCAACCTGGATGATACTTTCAGGTAATGATCAGTACACTAAGCCCACTTGGTTCCCCAAATTTCGTTCTTCTATGTTGAAGCGTTCGTTTCCAGTAACAGTTTGAATTTTGGCGTTTCACTCTGTTTTCTCCTATATTGATAGATGTATTTGGAACTCTAAATCAAACACGGTTTGTGCTAGCTTCTTGAAACTTGACACAGTAAAGCAGTTTTACGTTCTATCTCTATTTTCTCTTTCCTCTTGATGTAGCACTCAGCAGTGACTGAGGAGAAACACTTTCATTGAAAGGGGTTGCCAAGCTCCCCAAAATTGCGAGTCTCCAGAAATCTCAGCAACTATTTTTTCACCCAAACTGGATGATACTTTCAGGTAATAATCAGTACACTAAGCTCACTTGGTTCCCCAAATTTCGTTCTTTTATGTTGAAGCGTTCGCTTCCAGTAACTGTTTGAATTTTGGCGTTTCACTCTGTTTTCTCCTATACTGACAGATGTATTTGGAACTCTAAATCAAACACGGTTTGTGCTAGCTTCTTGAAACTTGACACAGTAAAGCAGTTTCACGTTCTATCTCTATGTTCTGTTTCCTCTGGATGTAGCCCTAAGCAGTGACTGGGGAGAAATACTTTCATTGACAGGGGTTGCCAAGCTTCCAGAAATTACGAGTCTCCAGAAATCTCAGCAACTATGATTTCACCCAACCTGGATGATACTTTCAGGTAATGATCAGTACACTAAGCCCACTTGGTTCCCCAAATTTCGTTCTTCTATGTTGAAGCGTTCATTTCCAGTAAGAGTTTGAATTTTGGCGTTTCACTCTATTTTCTCCTATATTGATAGATGTATTTGGAACTCTAAATCAAACACGGTTTGTGCTACCTTCTTCAAACTTGACACAGTAAAGCAGTTTCAAGTTCTAGCTCTATGTTCTGTTTCCTCTTGATGTAGCACTCAGCAGTGACTGAGGAGAGACACTTTCATTGAAAGGGGTTGCCAAGCTTCCCAAAATTGCGAGTCTCCAGAAATCTCAGCAACTATTTTTTCACCCAAACTGGATGATACTTTCAGGTAATGATCAGTACACTAAGCTCACTTGGTTCCCCAAATTTCGTTCTTTTATGTTGAAGCGTTCGCTTCCAGTAACTGTTTGAATTTTGGCGTTTCACTCAGTTTTCTCCTATATTGATAGATGTATTTGGAACTCTAAACCAAACACGGTATGTGCTAGCTTCTTGAAACTTGAAACAGTAAAGCAGTTTCACGTTCTAGCTCTATGTTTTCTTTGCTCTTGATGTAGCACTCAGCAGTGACTGAGGAGAAACACTTTCATTGAAAGGGGTTGCCAAGCTTCCCTAAATAGCGAGTCTCTAGAAATCTCAGCAAACATTTTTGTACCCAACGTGGATAATACTTTCAGGTAATGATCAGTACACTAAGCTCACTTCGTTCCCCAAATTTCGTTCTTCTATGTTGAAGCGTTCGTTTCCAGTAACAGTTTGAATTTTGGCGTTTCACTCTGTTTTCTCCTATATTGATAGATGTATTTGGAACTCTAAATCAAACACGGTTTGTGCTAGCTTCTTGAAACTTGACACAGTAAAGCAGTTTCAAGTTCTCTCTCTATGTTCTGTTTTCTCTTGATGTAGCCCTAAGCAGTGACTGGGGAGAAACACGTTCATTGAAAGGGGTTGCCAAGCTTCCCAAAATTGCGAGTCTCCAGAAATCTCAGCAACTATTTTTTCACCCAAACTGGATGATACTTTCAGGTAATGATCAGTACACTGAGCCCACTTGGATCCCCAAATTTCGTTCTTCTATGTTGAAGCGTTCGTTTCCAGTAACAGTTTGAATTTTGGCCTTTCACTCTGTTTTCTCCTATATTGATAGATGTATTTGGAACTCTAAACCACACCCGGTTTGTGCTAGCTTCTTGAAACTTGACACAGTAAAGCAGTTTCACGTTCTATCTCTATGTTCTGTTTCCTCTTGATGTAGCACACAGCAGTGACTGAGGAGAAACACTTTCATTGAAAGGGGTTGCCAAGCTTCCCAAAATTGCGAGTCTCCAGAAATCTCAGCAACTATTTTTTAACCCAAACTGGATGATACTTTCAGGTAATGATCAGTACACTAAGCTCACTTGGTTCCCCAAATTTCGTTCTTTTATGTTGAAGCGTTCGCTTCCAGTAACAGTTTGAATTTTGGCGTTTCACGCTGTTTTCTCCTATATTGACAGATGTATTTGGAACTCTAAATCAAACACGGTTTGTGCTAGCTTCTTGAAACTTGACACAGTAAAACAGTTTCACGTTCTATCTCTATGTTTTGTTTCCTCTTGATGTAGCACTCAGCAGTGACTGAGGAGAAACACTTTCATTGAAAGGGGTTGCCAAGCGTCCCAAAATTGCGAGTCTCTAGAAATCTCAGCAAACAGTTTTTCACCCAAAGTGGATGATACTTTCAGGTAATGATCAGTACACTAAGCTCACTTGGTTACCCAAATTTCGTTCTTCTATGTTGAAGCGATCGTTTCCAGTAACAGTTTGAATTTTGGCGTTTTACTCTGTTTTCTCCTATACTGACAGATGTATTTGGAACTCTAAATCAAACACGGTTTGTGCTAGCTTCTTGAAACTTGACACAGTAAAGCAGTTTCACGTTCTATCTCTATGTTCTGTTTCCTCTGGATGTAGCCATAAGCAGTGACTGCGGAGAAATACTTTCATTGACAGGGGTTGCCAAGCTTCCAGAAATTACGAGTCTCCAGAAATCTCAGCAACTATGATTTCACCCAACCTGGATGATACTTTCAGGTAATGATCAGTACACTAAGCCCACTTGTTTCCCCAAATTTCGTTCTTCTATGTTAAAGCGTTCGTTTCCAGTAACAGTTTGAATTTTGGCGTTTCGCTCTGTTTTCTCCTATATTGATAGATGTATTTGGAACTCTAAACCAAACACGGTTTGTGCTAGCTTCTTGAAACTTGACACAGTAAAGCAGTTTTACGTTCTATCTCTATGTTCTGTTTCCTCTTGATGTAGCACTCAGCAGTGACTGAGGAGAAACACTTTCATTGAAAGGGGTTGCCAAGCTTCCCAAAATTGCGAGTCTCCAGAAATCTCAGCAACTATTTTTTCACCCAAACTGGATGATACTTTCAGGTAATGATCAGTACACTAAGCTCACTTGGTTCCCCAAATTTCGTTCTATTATGTTGAAGCGTTCGCTTCCAGTAACTGTTTGAATTTTGGCGTTTCATTCTGTTTTCTCCTATACTGACAGATGTATTTGGAACTGTAAATCAAACACGGTTTGTGCTAGCTTCTTAAAACTTGACACAGTAAAGCAGTTTCACGTTCTATCTCTATGTTCTATTTCCTCTGGATGTAGCCCTAAGCAGTGACTGGGGAGAAATACTTTCATTGACAGGGGTTGCCAAGCTTCCAGAAATTACGAGTCTCCAGAAATCTCAGCAACTATGATTTCACCCAAACTGGATGATACTTTCAGGTAATGATCAGTACACTAAGCTCACTTGGTTCCCCAAATTTCGTTCTTTTATGTTGAAGCGTTCGCTTCCAGTAACTGTTTGAATTTTGGCGTTTCACTCTGTTTTCTCCTATACTGACAGATGTATTTGGAACTCTAAATCAAACACGGTTTGTGCTAGGTTCTTGAAACTTGACACAGTAAAGCAGTTTCACGTTCTATCTCTATGTTTTGTTTCCTCTTGATGTAGCACTCAGCAGTGACTGAGGAGAAACACTTTCATTGAAAGGGGTTGCCTAGCTTCCCAAAATTGCGAGTCTCTAGAAATCTCAGCAAACAATTTTTCACCCAAAGTGGATGATACTTTCAGGTAATGATCAGTACACTAAGCTCACTTGGTTACCCAAATTTCGTTCTTCTATGTTGAAGCGTTCGTTTCCAGTAACTGTTTGAATTTTGGCGTTTTACTCTGTTTTCTCCTATATTGATAGATGTATTTGGAACTCTAAATCAAACACGGTTTGTGCTAGCTTCTTGAAACTTGACACAGTAAAGCACTTTCACGTTCTATCTCTATGTTCTGTTACCTCTTGCTGTAGCCCTAAGCAGTGACTGAGGAGAAACACTTTCATTGAAAGGGGTTGCCAAGCTTCCCAAAACTGCGAGTCTCCAGAAATCTCAGCAACTATTTTTTAACCCAAACTGGATGATACTTTCAGGTAATGATCAGTACACTAAGCCCACTTGGTTCACCAAATTTCGTTCTTCTATGTTGAAGCGTTCGTTTCCAGTAACAGTTTGAATTTTGGCGTTTCACTCTGTTTTCTCCTATATTGATAGATGTATTTGGAACTCTAAACCAAACACGGTTTGTGCTAGCTTCTTGAAACTTGAAACAGTAAAGCAGTTTCACGTTCTATCTCTATGTTTTCTTTCCTCTTGATGTAGCACTCAGCAGTTACTGAGGAGAAACACTTTCATTGAAAGGGGTTGCCAAGCTTCCCAAAATTGCGAGTCTCTAGAAATCTCAGCAAACATTTTTGTATCCAACGTGGATGATACTTTCAGGTAATGATCAGTACACTAAGCTCACTTCGTTCCCCAAATTTCGTTCTTCTATGTTGAAGCGTTCGTTTCCAGTAACAGTTTGAATTTTGGCGTTTCACTCTGTTTTCTCCTATATTGATAGATGTATTTGGAACTCTAAATCAAACACGGTTTGTGCTAGCTTCTTGAAACTTGACACAGTAAAGCAGTTTCAAGTTCTATCTCTATGTTCTGTTTTCTCTTGATGTAGCCCTAAGCAGTGACTGGGGAGAAACACTTTCATTGAAAGGGGTTGCCAAGCTTCCAAAAATTGCGAGTCTCCAGAAATCTCAGCAACTATTTTTTCACCCAAACTGGATGATACTTTCAGGTAATGATCAGTACACTGAGCCCACTTGGATCCCCAAATTTCGTTCTTCTATTTTGAAGCGTTCGTTTCCAGTAACAGTTTGAATTTTGGCCTTTCACTCTGTTTTCTCCTATATTGATAGATGTATTTGGAACTCTAAACCACACCCGGTTTGTGCTAGCTTCTTGAAACTTGACACAGTAAAGCAGTTTCACGTTCTATCTCTATGTTCTGTTTCCTCTTGATGTAGCACACAGCAGTGACTGAGGAGAAACACTTTCATTGAAAGGGGTTGCCAAGCTTCCAAAAATTACGATTCCCCAGAAATCTCAGCAACTATTTTTTCACCCAAACTGCATGATACTTTCAGGTAATGATGAGTACACTAAGCCCACTGGGTTCCCCAAATTTCGTTCTTCTATGTTGAAGCGTTCGTTTCCAGTAACAGTTTGAATTTTGGCGTTTCGCTCTGTTTTCTCCTATATTGATAGATGTATTTGCAACTCTAAACCAAACACGGTTTGTGCTAGCTTCTTGAAGCTTGACACAATAAAGCAGTTTCAAGTTCTATCTCTATGTTCTGTTTCCTCTTGATGTAGCCCTAAGCAGTGACTGGGGAGAAACACTTACATTGAAAGGGGTTGCCAAGCTTCCAGAAATTACGAGTCTCCAGAAATCTCAGCAACTATGATTTCACCCAAACTGGATGATACTTTCAGGTAATGATCAGTACACTAAGCCCACTTGGTTCCCCAAATTTCGTTCTTCTATGTTGAAGCGTTCGTTTCCAGTAACAGTTTGAATTTTGGCATTTCACTCTGTTTTCTCCTACATTGATAGATGTATTTGGAACTCTAAATCAAACACGGTTTGTGCTACCTTCTTCAAACTTGACACAGTAAAGCAGTTTCAAGTTCTAGCTCTATGTTCTGTTTCCTCTTGATGTAGCACTCAGCAGTGACTGAGGAGAAACACTTTCATTGAAAGGGGTTGCCAAGCTTCCCAAAATTGCGAGTCTCCAGAAATCTCAGCAACTATTTTTTAACCCAAACTGGATGATACTTTCAGGTAATGATCAGTACACTAAGCTCACTTGGTTCCCCAAATTTCGTTCTTTTATGTTGAAGCGTTCGCTTCGAGTAACTGTTTGAATTTTGGCGTTTCACTCTGTTTTCTCCTATACTGAGAGATGTATTTGGAACTCTAAATCAAACACGGTTTGTGCTAGCTTCTTGAAACTTGACACAGTAAAGCAGTATCACGTTCTATCTCTATGTTCTGTTTCCTCTGGATGTAGCCCTAAGCAGTGACTGGGGAGAAACACTTTCATTGAAAGGGGTTGCCAAGCTTCCAGAAATTACGAGTCTCCAGAAATCTCAGCAACTATGATTTCACCCAACCTGGATGATACTTTCAGGTAATGATCAGTACACTAAGCCCACTTGTTTCCCCAAATTTCGTTCTTCTATGTTGAAGCGTTCGTTTCCAGTAACAGTTTGAATTTTGGCGTTTCACTCTGTTTTCTCCTACATTGATAGATGTATTTGGAACTCTAAACCAAACACGGTTTGTGCTAGCTTCTTGAAACTTGACACAGTACAGCAGTTTTACGTTCTATCTCTATGTTCTGTTTCCTCTTGATGTAGCACTCAGCAGTGACTGAGGAGAAACACTTTCATTGAAAGGGGTTGCCAAGCTTCCCAAAATTGCGAGTCTCCAGAAATCTCAGCAACTATTTTTTCACCCAAACTGGATGATACTTTCAGGTAATGATCAGTACACTAAGCTCACTTGGTTCCCCAAATTTCGTTCTTTTATGTTGAAGCGTTCGCTTCCAGTAACTGTTTGAATTTTGGCGTTTCACTCTGTTTTCTCCTATACTGACAGATGTATTTGGAACTCTAAATCAAACACGGTTTGTGCTAGCTTCTTGAAACTTGACACAGTAAAGCAGTTTCACGTTCTATCTCTATATTCTGTTTCCTCTTGCTGTAGCCCTAAGCAGTGACTGAGGAGAAACACTTTCATTGAAAGGGGTTGCCAAGCTTCCCAAAATTGCGAGTCTCCAGAAATCTAAGCAACTATTTTTTAACCCAAACTGGATGATACTTTCAGGTAATGATCAGTACACTAAGCTCACTTGGTTCCCCAAATTTCGTTCTTTTATGTTGAAGCGTTCGCTTCCAGTAACTGTTTGAATTTTGGCGTTTCACTCTGTTTTCTCCTATATTGATAGATGTATTTGGAACTCTAAACCAAACACGGTTTGTGCTAGCTTCTTGAAACTTGAAACAGTAAAGCAGTTTCACGTTCTAGCTCTATGTTTTCTTTCCTCTTGATGTAGCACTCAGCAGTGACTGAGGAGAAACACTTTCATTGAAAGGGGTTGCCAAGCTTCCCAAAATTGCGAGTCTCTAGAAATCTCAGCAAACATTTTTGTACCCAACGTGGATGATACTTTCAGGTAATGATCAGTACACTAAGCTCACTTTGTTCCCCAAATTTTGTTCTTCTATGTTGAAGCGTTCGTTTCCAGTAACAGTTTGAATTTTGGCGTTTCACTCTGTTTTCTCCTATATTGATAGATGTATTTGGAACTCTAAATCAATCACGGTTTGTGCTAGCTTCTTGAAACGTGACACAGTAAAGCAGTTTCAATTTCTATCTCTATGTTCTGTTTTCTCTTGATGTAGCCCTAAGCAGTGACTGGGGAGAAACACTTTCATTGAAAGGGGTTGCCAAGCTTCCCAAAATTGCGAGTCTCCAGAAATCTCAGCAACTATTTTTTCACCCAAACTGGATGATACTTTCAGGTAATGATCAGTACACTGAGCCCACTTGGATCCCCAAATTTCGTTCTTCTATGTTGAAGCGTTCGTTTCCAGTAACAGTTTGAATTTTGGCCTTTCACTCTGTTTTCTCCTATATTGATAGATGTATTTGGAACTCTAAACCACACCCGGTTTGTGCTAGCTTCTTCAAACTTGACACAGTAAAGCAGTTTCACGTTCTATCTCTATGTTCTGTTTCCTCTTGATGTAGCACACAGCAGTGACTGAGGAGAAACACTTTCATTGAAAGGGGTTGCCATGCTTCCAGAAATTACGATTCCCCAGAAATCTCAGCAACTATTTTTTCACCCAAACTGGATGATACTTTCAGGTAATGATGAGTACACTAAGCCCATTGGGTTCCCCAAATTTCGTTCTTCTATGTTGAAGCGTTCGTTTCCAGTAACAGTTTGAATTTTGGCGTTTCGCTCTGTTTTCTCCTATACTGACAGATGTATTTGGAACTCTAAATCAAACACGGTTTGTGCTAGCTTCTTGAAACTTGACACAGTAAAACAGTTTCACGTTCTATCTCTATGTTTTGTTTCCTCTTGATGTAGCACTCAGCAGTGACTGAGGAGAAACACTTTCATTGAAAGGGGTTGCCAAGCGTCCCAAAATTGCGAGTCTCTAGAAATCTCAGCAAACAGTTTTTCACCCAAAGTGGATGATACTTTCAGGTAATGATCAGTACACTAAGCTCACTTGGTTACCCAAATTTCGTTCTTCTATGTTGAAGCGATCGTTTCCAGTAACAGTTTGAATTTTGGCGTTTTACTCTGTTTTCTCCTATACTGACAGATGTATTTGGAACTCTAAATCAAACACGGTTTGTGCTAGCTTCTTGAAACTTGACACAGTAAAGCAGTTTCACGTTCTATCTCTATGTTCTGTTTCCTCTGGATGTAGCCATAAGCAGTGACTGCGGAGAAATACTTTCATTGACAGGGGTTGCCAAGCTTCCAGAAATTACGAGTCTCCAGAAATCTCAGCAACTATGATTTCACCCAACCTGGATGATACTTTCAGGTAATGATCAGTACACTAAGCCCACTTGTTTCCCCAAATTTCGTTCTTCTATGTTAAAGCGTTCTTTTCCAGTAACAGTTTGAATTTTGGCGTTTCGCTCTGTTTTCTCCTATATTGATAGATGTATTTGGAACTCTAAACCAAACACGGTTTGTGCTAGCTTCTTGAAACTTGACACAGTAAAGCAGTTTTACGTTCTATCTCTATGTTCTGTTTCCTCTTGATGTAGCACTCAGCAGTGACTGAGGAGAAACACTTTCATTGAAAGGGGTTGCCAAGCTTCCCAAAATTGCGAGTCTCCAGAAATCTCAGCAACTATTTTTTCACCCAAACTGGATGATACTTTCAGGTAATGATCAGTACACTAAGCTCACTTGGTTCCCCAAATTTCGTTGTATTATGTTGAAGCGTTCGCTTCCAGTAACTGTTTGAATTTTGGCGTTTCATTCTGTTTTCTCCTATACTGACAGATGTATTTGGAACTGTAAATCAAACACGGTTTGTGCTAGCTTCTTAAAACTTGACACAGTAAAGCAGTTTCACGTTCTATCTCTATGTTCTATTTCCTCTGGATGTAGCCCTAAGCAGTGACTGGGGAAAAATACTTTCATTGACAGGGGTTGCCAAGCTTCCAGAAATTACGAGTCTCCAGAAATCTCAGCAACTATGATTTCACCCAAACTGGATGATACTTTCAGGTAATGATCAGTACACTAAGCTCACTTGGTTCCCCAAATTTCGTTCTTTTATGTTGAAGCGTTCGCTTCCAGTAACTGTTTGAATTTTGGCGTTTCACTCTGTTTTCTCCTATACTGACAGATGTATTTGGAACTCTAAATCAAACACGGTTTGTGCTAGCTTCTTGAAACTTGACACAGTAAAGCAGATTCACGTTCTATCTCTATGTTTTGTTTCCTCTTGATGTAGCACTCAGCAGTGACTGAGGAGAAACACTTTCATTGAAAGGGGTTGCCTAGCTTCCCAAAATTGCGAGTCTCTAGAAATCTCAGCAAACAATTTTTCACCCAAAGTGGATGATACTTTCAGGTAATGATCAGTACACTAAGCTCACTTGGTTACCCAAATTTCGTTCTTCTATGTTGAAGCGTTCGTTTCCAGTAACAGTTTGAATTTTGGCGTTTTACTCTGTTTTCTCCTATATTGATAGATGTATTTGGAACTCTAAATCAAACACGGTTTGTGCTAGCTTCTTGAAACTTGACACAGTAAAGCACTTTCACGTTCTATCTCTATGTTCTGTTACCTCTTGCTGTAGCCCTAAGCAGTGACTGAGGAGAAACACTTTCATTGAAAGGGGTTGCCAAGCTTCCCAAAACTGCGAGTCTCCAGAAATCTCAGCAACTATTTTTTAACCCAAACTGGATGATACTTTCAGGTAATGATCAGTACACTAAGCCCACTTGGTTCCCCAAATTTCGTTCTTCTATGTTGAAGCGTTCGTTTCCAGTAACAGTTTGAATTTTGGCGTTTCACTCTGTTTTCTCCTATATTGATAGATGTATTTGGAACTCTAAACCAAACACGGTTTGTGCTAGCTTCTTGAAACTTGAAACAGTAAAGCAGTTTCACGTTCTATCTCTATGTTTTCTTTCCTCTTGATGTAGCACTCAGCAGTTACTGAGGAGAAACACTTTAATTGAAAGGGGTTGCCAAGCTTCCCAAAATTGCGAGTCTCTAGAAATCTCAGCAAACATTTTTGTATCCAACGTGGATGATACTTTCAGGTAATGATCAGTACACTAAGCTCACTTCGTTCCCCAAATTTCGTTCTTCTATGTTGAAGCGTTCGTTTCCAGTAACAGTTTGAATTTTGGCGTTTCACTCTGTTTTCTCCTATATTGATAGATGTATTTGGAACTCTAAATCAAACACGGTTTGTGCTAGCTTCTTGAAACTTGACACAGTAAAGCAGTTTCAAGTTCTATCTCTATGTTCTGTTTTCTCTTGATGTAGCCCTAAGCAGTGACTGGGGAGAAACACTTTCATTGAAAGGGGTTGCCAAGCTTCCAAAAATTGCGAGTCTCCAGAAATCTCAGCAACTATTTTTTCACCCAAACTGGATGATACTTTCAGGTAATGATCAGTACACTGAGCCCACTTGGATCCCCAAATTTCGTTCTTCTATTTTGAAGCGTTCGTTTCCAGTAACAGTTTGAATTTTGGCCTTTCACTCTGTTTTCTCCTATATTGATAGATGTATTTGGAACTCTAAACCACACCCGGTTTGTGCTAGCTTCTTGAAACTTGACACAGTAAAGCAGTTTCACGTTCTATCTCTATGTTCTGTTTCCTCTTGATGTAGCACACAGCAGTGACTGAGGAGAAACACTTTCATTGAAAGGGGTTGCCAAGCTTCCAAAAATTACGATTCCCCAGAAATCTCAGCAACTATTTTTTCACCCAAACTGGATGATACTTTCAGGTAATGATGAGTACACTAAGCCCACTGGGTTCCCCAAATTTCGTTCTTCTATGTTGAAGCGTTCGTTTCCAGTAACAGTTTGAATTTTGGCGTTTCGCTCTGTTTTCTCCTATATTGATAGATGTATTTGCAACTCTAAACCAAACACGGTTTGTGCTAGCTTCTTGAAACTTGACACAATAAAGCAGTTTCAAGTTCTATCTCTATGTTCTGTTTCCTCTTGATGTAGCCCTAAGCAGTGACTGGGGAGAAACACTTACATTGAAAGGGGTTGCCAAGCTTCCAGAAATTACGAGTCTCCAGAAATCTCAGCAACTATGATTTCACCCAAACTGGATGATACTTTCAGGTAATGATCAGTACACTAAGCCCACTTGGTTCCCCAAATTTCGTTCTTCTATGTTGAAGCGTTCGTTTCCAGTAACAGTTTGAATTTTGGCATTTCACTCTGTTTTCTCCTACATTGATAGATGTATTTGGAACTCTAAATCAAACACGGTTTGTGCTACCTTCTTCAAACTTGACACAGTAAAGCAGTTTCAAGTTCTAGCTCTATGTTCTGTTTCCTCTTGATGTAGCACTCAGCAGTGACTGAGGAGAAACACTTTCATTGAAAGGGGTTGCCAAGCTTCCCAAAATTGCGAGTCTCCAGAAATCTCAGCAACTATTTTTTAACCCAAACTGGATGATACTTTCAGGTAATGATCAGTACACTAAGCTCACTTGGTTCCCCAAATTTCGTTCTTTTATGTTGAAGCGTTCGCTTCCAGTAACTGTTTGAATTTTGGCGTTTCACTCTGTTTTCTCCTATACTGAGAGATGTATTTGGAACTCTAAATCAAACACGGTTTGTGCTAGCTTCTTGAAACTTGACACAGTAAAGCAGTATCACGTTCTATCTCTATGTTCTGTTTCCTCTGGATGTAGCCCTAAGCAGTGACTGGGGAGAAACACTTTCATTGAAAGGGGTTGCCAAGCTTCCAGAAATTACGAGTCTCCAGAAATCTCAGCAACTATGATTTCACCCAACCTGGATGATACTTTCAGGTAATGATCAGTACACTAAGCCCACTTGTTTCCCCAAATTTCGTTCTTCTATGTTGAAGCGTTCGTTTCCAGTAACAGTTTGAATTTTGGCGTTTCACTCTGTTTTCTCCTATATTGATAGATGTATTTGGAACTCTAAACCAAACACGGTTTGTGCTAGCTTCTTGAAACTTGACACAGTACAGCAGTTTTACGTTCTATCTCTATGTTCTGTTTCCTCTTGATGTAGCACTCAGCAGTGACTGAGGAGAAACACTTTCATTGAAAGGGGTTGCCAAGCTTCCCAAAATTGCGAGTCTCCAGAAATCTCAGCAACTATTTTTTCACCCAAACTGGATGATACTTTCAGGTAATGATCAGTACACTAAGCTCACTTGGTTCCCCAAATTTCGTTCTTTTATGTTGAAGCGTTCGCTTCCAGTAACTGTTTGAATTTTGGCGTTTCACTCTGTTTTCTCCTATACTGACAGATGTATTTGGAACTCTAAATCAAACACGGTTTGTGCTAGCTTCTTGAAACTTGACACAGTAAAGCAGTTTCACGTTCTATCTCTATATTCTGTTTCCTCTTGCTGTAGCCCTAAGCAGTGACTGAGGAGAAACACTTTCATTGAAAGGGGTTGCCAAGCTTCCCAAAATTGCGAGTCTCCAGAAATCTAAGCAACTATTTTTTAACCCAAACTGGATGATACTTTCAGGTAATGATCAGTACACTAAGCTCACTTGGTTCCCCAAATTTCGTTCTTTTATGTTGAAGCGTTCGCTTCCAGTAACTGTTTGAATTTTGGCGTTTCACTCTGTTTTCTCCTATATTGATAGATGTATTTGGAACTCTAAACCAAACACGGTTTGTGCTAGCTTCTTGAAACTTGAAACAGTAAAGCAGTTTCACGTTCTAGCTCTATGTTTTCTTTCCTCTTGATGTAGCACTCAGCAGTGACTGAGGAGAAACACTTTCATTGAAAGGGGTTGCCAAGCTTCCCAAAATTGCGAGTCTCTAGAAATCTCAGCAAACATTTTTGTACCCAACGTGGATGATACTTTCAGGTAATGATCAGTACACTAAGCTCACTTTGTTCCCCAAATTTTGTTCTTCTATGTTGAAGCGTTCGTTTCCAGTAACAGTTTGAATTTTGGCGTTTCACTCTGTTTTCTCCTATATTGATAGATGTATTTGGAACTCTAAATCAAACACGGTTTGTGCTAGCTCCTTGAAACGTGACAAAGTAAAGCAGTTTCAATTTCTATCTCTATGTTCTGTTTTCTCTTGATGTAGCCCTAAGCAGTGACTGGGGAGAAACACTTTCATTGAAAGGGGTTGCCAAGCTTCCCAAAATTGCGAGTCTCCAGAAATCTCAGCAACTATTTTTTCACCCAAACTGGATGATACTTTCAGGTAATGATCAGTACACTGAGCCCACTTGGATCCCCAAATTTCGTTCTTCTATGTTGAAGCGTTCGTTTCCAGTAACAGTTTGAATTTTGGCCTTTCACTCTGTTTTCTCCTATATTGATAGATGTATTTGGAACTCTAAACCACACCCGGTTTGTGCTAGCTTCTTCAAACTTGACACAGTAAAGCAGTTTCACGTTCTATCTCTATGTTCTGTTTCCTCTTGATGTAGCACACAGCAGTGACTGAGGAGAAACACTTTCATTGAAAGGGGTTGCCATGCTTCCAGAAATTACGATTCCCCAGAAATCTCAGCAACTATTTTTTCACCCAAACTGGATGATACTTTCAGGTAATGATGAGTACACTAAGCCCATTGGGTTCCCCAAATTTCGTTCTTCTATGTTGAAGCGTTCGTTTCCAGTAACAGTTTGAATTTTGGCGTTTCGCTCTGTTTTCTCCTATATTGATAGATGTATTTGCAACTCTAAACCAAACACGGTTTGTGCTAGCTTCTTGAAACTTGACACAATAAAGCAGTTTCAAGTTCTATCTCTATGTTCTGTTTCCTCTTGATGTAGCCCTAAGCAGTGACTTGGGAGAAACACTTACATTGAAAGGGGTTGCCAAGCTTCCAGAAATTACGAGTATCCAGAAATCTCAGCAACTATGATTTCACCCAAACTGGATGATACTTTCAGGAAATGATCAGTACACTAAGCCCACTTGGTTCCCCAAATTTCGTTCTTCTATGTTGAAGCGTTCCTTTCCAGTAACAGTTTGAATTTTGGCGTTTCACTCTGTTTTCTCCTATATTGATAGACGTATTTGGAACTCTAAATCAAACACGGTTTGTGCTACCTTCTTCAAACTTGACACAGTAAAGCAGTTTCAAGTTCTAGCTCTATGTTCTGTTTCCTCTTGATGTAGCACTCAGCAGTGACTGAGGAGAAACACTTTCATTGAAAGGGGTTGCCAAGCTTCCCAAAATTGCGAGTCTCCAGAAATCTCAGCAACTATTTTTTCACCCAAACTGGATGATACTTTCAGGTAATGATCAGTACACTAAGCTCACTTGGTTCCCCAAATTTCGTTCTTTTATGTTGAAGCGTTCGCTTCCAGTAACTGTTTGAATTTTGGCGTTTCACTCTGTTTTCTCCTATACTGACAGATGTATTTGGAACTCTAAATCAAACACGGTTTGTGCTAGCTTCTTGAAACTTGACACAGTAAAGCAGTTTCACGTTCTATCTCTATTTTCTGTTTCCTCTGGATGTAGCCCTAAGCAGTGACTGGGGAGAAATACTTTCATTGAAAGGGGTTGCCAAGCTTCCAGAAATTACGAGTCTCCAGAAATCTCAGCAACTATGATTTCACCCAACCTGGATGATACTTTCAGGTAATGATCAGTACACTAAGCCCACTTGGTTCCCCAAATTTCGTTCTTCTATGTTGAAGCGTTCGTTTCCAGTAACAGTTTGAATTTTGGCGTTTCACTCTGTTTTCTCCTATATTGATAGATGTATTTGGAACTCTAAATCAAACACGGTTTGTGCTAGCTTCTTGAAACTTGACACAGTAAAGCAGTTTTACGTTCTATCTCTATTTTCTCTTTCCTCTTGATGTAGCACTCAGCAGTGACTGAGGAGAAACACTTTCATTGAAAGGGGTTGACAAGCTCCCCAAAATTGCGAGTCTCCAGAAATCTCAGCAACAATTTTTTCACCCAAACTGGATGTTACTTTCAGGTAATAATCAGTACACTAAGCTCACTTGGTTCCCCAAATTACGTTCTTTTATGTTGAAGCATTCGCTTCCAGTAACTGTATGAATTTTGGCGTTTCACTCTGTTTTCTCCTATATTGATAGATGTATTTGGAACTCTAAACCACACCCGGTTTGTGCTAGCTTCTTGAAACTTGACACAGTAACGCAGTTTCACGTTCTATCTCTATGTTCTGTTTCCTCTTGATGTAGCACACAGCAGTGACTGAGGAGAAACACTTTCATTGAAAGGGGTTGCCAAGCTTCCAAAAATTACGATTCCCCAGAAATCTCAGCAACTATTTTTTCACCCAAACTGGATGATACTTTCAGGTAATGATGAGTACACTAAGCCCACTGGGTTCCCCAAATTTCGTTCTTCTATGTTGAAGCGTTCGTTTCCAGTAACAGTTTGAATTTTGGCGTTTCGCTCTGTTTTCTCCTATATTGATAGATGTATTTGCAACTCTAAACCAAACACGGTTTGTGCTAGCTTCTTGAAACTTGACACAATAAAGCAGTTTCAAGTTCTATCTCTATGTTCTGTTTCCTCTTGATGTAGCCCTAAGCAGTGACTGGGGAGAAACGCTTACATTGAAAGGGGTTGCCAAGCTTCCAGAAATTACGAGTCTCCAGAAATCTCAGCAACTATGATTTCACCCAAACTGGATGATACTTTCAGGTAATGATCAGTACACTAAGCCCACTTGGTTCCCCAAATTTCGTTCTTCTATGTTGAAGCGTTCGTTTCCAGTAACAGTTTGAATTTTGGCGTTTCACTCTGTTTTCTCCTATATTGATAGACGTATTTGGAACTCTAAATCAAACACGGTTTGTGCTACCTTCTTCAAACTTGACACAGTAAAGCAGTTTCAAGTTCTAGCTCTATGTTCTGTTTCCTCTTGATGTAGCACTCAGCAGTGACTGAGGAGAAACACTTTCATTGAAAGGGGTTGCCAAGCTTCCCAAAATTGCGAGTCTCCAGAAATCTCAGCAACTATTTTTTCACCCAAACTGGATGATACTTTCAGGTAATGATCAGTACACTAAGCTCACTTGGTTCCCCAAATTTCGTTCTTTTATGTTGAAGCGTTCGCTTCCAGTAACTGTTTGAATTTTGGCGTTTCACTCTGTTTTCTCCTATACTGACAGATGTATTTGGAACTCTAAATCAAACACGGTTTGTGCTAGCTTCTTGAAACTTGACACAGTAAAGCAGTTTCACGTTCTATCTCTATGTTCTGTTTCCTCTGGATGTAGCCCTAAGCAGTGACTGGGGAGAAATACTTTCATTTAAAGGGGTTGCCAAGCTTCCAGAAATTACGAGTCTCCAGAAATCTCAGCAACTATGATTTCACCCAACCTGGATGATACTTTCAGGTAATGATCAGTACACTAAGCCCACTTGGTTCCCCAAATTTCGTTCTTCTATGTTGAAGCGTTCGTTTCCAGTAACAGTTTGAATTTTGGCGTTTCACTCTGTTTTCTCCTATATTGATAGATGTATTTGGAACTCTAAATCAAACACGGTTTGTGCTAGCTTCTTGAAACTTGACACAGTAAAGCAGTTTTACGTTCTATCTCTATTTTCTCTTTCCTCTTGATGTAGCACTCAGCAGTGACTGAGGAGAAACACTTTCATTGAAAGGGGTTGCCAAGCTCCCCAAAATTGCGAGTCTCCAGAAATCTCAGCAACAATTTTTTCACCCAAACTGGATGTTACTTTCAGGTAATAATCAGTACACTAAGCTCACTTGGTTCCCCAAATTTCGTTCTTTTATGTTGAAGCGTTCGCTTCCAGTAACTGTTTGAATTTTGGCGTTTCACTCTGTTTTCTCCTATACTGACAGATGTATTTGGAACTCTAAATCAAACACGGTTTGTGCTAGCTTCTTGAAACTTGACACAGTAAAGCAGTTTCACGTTCTATCTCTATGTTCTGTTTCCTCTGGATGTAGCCCTAAGCAGTGACTGGGGAGAAATACTTTCATTGACAGGGGTTGCCAAGTTTCCAGAAATTACGAGTCTCCAGAAATCTCAGCAACTATGATTTCACCCAACCTGGATGATACTTTCAGGTAATGATCAGTACACTAAGCCCACTTGGTTCCCCAAATTTCGTTCTTCTATGTTGAAGCGTTCGTTTCCAGTAAGAGTTTGAATTTTGGCGTTTCACTCTATTTTCTCCTATATTGATAGATGTATTTGGAACTCTAAATCAAACACGGTTTGTGCTACCTTCTTCAAACTTGACACAGTAAAGCAGTTTCAAGTTCTAGCTCTATATTCTGTTTCCTCTTGATGTAGCACTCAGCAGTGACTGAGGAGAAACACTTTCATTGAAAGGGATTGCCAAGCTTCCCAAAATTGCGAGTCTCCAGAAATCTCAGCAACTATTTTTTAACCCAAACTGGATGATACTTTCAGGTAATGATCAGTACACTAAGCTCACTTGGTTCCCCAAATTACGTTCTTTTATGTTGAAGCGTTCGCTTCCAGTAACTGTTTGAATTTTGGCGTTTCACTCTGTTTTCTCCTATATTGATAGATGTATTTGGAACTCTAAACCACACCCGGTTTGTGCTAGCTTCTTGAAACTTGACACAGTAAAGCAGTTTCACGTTCTATCTCTATGTTCTGTTTCCTCTTGATGTAGCCCTAAGCAGTGACTGGGGAGAAACACTTACATTGAAAGGGGTTGCCAAGCTTCCAGAAATTACGAGTCTCCAGAAATCTCAGCAACTATGATTTCATCCAAACTGGATGATACTTTCAGGTAATGATCAGTACACTAAGCCCACTTGGTTCCCCAACTTTCGTTCTTCTATGTTGAAGCGTTCGTTTCCAGTAACAGTTTGAATTTTGGCGTTTCACTCTGTTTTCTCCTATATTGATAGACGTATTTGGAACTCTAAATCAAACACGGTTTGTGCTACCTTCTTCAAACTTGACACAGTAAAGCAGTTTCAAGTTCTAGCTCTATGTTCTGTTTCCTCTTGATGTAGCACTCAGCAGTGACTGAGGAGAAACACTTTCATTGAAAGGGGTTGCCAAGCTTCCCAAAATTGCGAGTCTCCAGAAATCTCAGCAACTATTTTTTAACCCAAACTGGATGATACTTTCAGGTAATGATCAGTACACTAAGCTCACTTGGTTCCCCAAATTTCGTTCTTTTATGTTGAAGCGTTCGCTTCCAGTAACTGTTTGAATTTTGGCGTTTCACTCTGTTTTCTCCTATACTGACAGATGTATTTGGAACTCTAAATCAAACACGGTTTGTGCTAGCTTCTTGAAACTTGACACAGTAAAGCAGTATCACGTTCTATCTCTATGTTCTGTTTCCTCTGGATGTAGCCCTAAGCAGTGACTGGGGAGAAACACTTTCATTGAAAGGGGTTGCCAAGCTTCGAGAAATTACGAGTCTCCAGAAATCTCAGCAACTATGATTTCACCCAACCTGGATGATACTTTCAGGTAATGATCAGTACACTAAGCCCACTTGTTTCCCCAAATTTCGTTCTTCTATGTTGAAGCGTTCGTTTCCAGTAACAGTTTGAATTTTGGCGTTTCACTCTGTTTTCTCCTATACTGACAGATGTATTTGGAACTCTAAATCAAACACGGTTTGTGCTAGCTTCTTGAAACTTGACACAGTAAAGCAGTTTCACGTTCTATCTCTATATTCTGTTTCCTCTTGCTGTAGCCCTAAGCAGTGACTGAGGAGAAACACTTTCATTGAAAGGGGTTGCCAAGCTTCCCAAAACTGCGAGTCTCCAGAAATCTCAGCAACTATTTTTTCACCCAAACTGGATGATACTTTCAGGTAATGATCAGTACACTAAGCCCACTTGGTTCCCCAAATTTCGTTCTTCTATGTTGAAGCGTTCGTTTCCAGTAACAGTTTGAATTTTGGCGTTTCACTCTGTTTTCTCCTATATTGATAGATGTATTTGGAACTCTAAACCAAACACGGTTTTTGCTAGCTTCTTGAAACTTGAAACAGTAAAGCAGTTTCACGTTCTATCTCTATGTTTTCTTTCCTCTTGATGTAGCACTCAGCAGTGACTGAGGAGAAACACTTTCATTGAAAGGGGTTGCCAAGCTTCCCAAAATTGCGAGTCTCTAGAAATCTCAGCAAACATTTTTGTACCCAACGTGGATGATACTTTCAGGTAATGATCAGTACACTAAGCTCACTTCGTTCCCCAAATTTCGTTCTTCTATGTTGAAGCGTTCGTTTCCAGTAACAGTTTGAATTTTGGCGTTTCACTCTGTTTTCTCCTATATTGATAGATGTATTTGGAACTCTAAATCAAACACGGTTTGTGCTAGCTTCTTGAAACTTGACACAGTAAAGCAGTTTCAAGTTCTATCTCTATGTTCTGTTTTCTCTTGATGTAGCCCTAAGCAGTGACTGGGGAGAAACACTTTCATTGAAAGGGGTTGCCAAGCTTCCCAAAATTGCGAGTCTCCAGAAATCTCAGCAACTATTTTTTCACCCAAACTGGATGATTCTTTCAGGTAATGATCAGTACACTGAGCCCACTTGGATCCCCAAATTTCGTTCTTCTATGTTGAAGCGTTCGTTTCCAGTAACAGTTTGAATTTTGGCCTTTCACTCTGTTTTCTCCTATATTGATAGATGTATTTGGAACTCTAAACCACACCCGGTTTGTGCTAGGTTCTTGAAACTTGACACAGTAAAGCAGTTTCACCTTCTATCTCTATGTTCTGTTTCCTCTTGATGTAGCACACAGCAGTGACTGAGGAGAAACACTTTCATTGAAAGGGGTTGCCAAGCTTCCAAAAATTACGATTCCCCAGAAATCTCAGCAACTATTTTTTCACCCAAACTGGATGATACTTTCAGGTAATGATGAGTACACTAAGCCCACTGGGTTCCCCAAATTTCGTTCTTCTATGTTGAAGCGTTCGTTTCCAGTAACAGTTTGAATTTTGGCGTTTCGCTCTGTTTTCTCCTATATTGATAGATGTATTTGCAACTCTAAACCAAACACGGTTTGTGCTAGCTTCTTGAAACTTGACACAATAAAGCAGTTTCAAGTTCTATCTCTATGTTCTGTTTCCTCTTGATGTAGCCCTAAGCAGTGACTGGGGAGAAACACTTACATTGAAAGGGGTTGCCAAGCTTCCAGAAATTACGAGTCTCCAGAAATCTCAGCAACTATGATTTCACCCAAACTGGATGATACTTTCAGGTAATGATCAGTACACTAAGCCCACTTGGTTCCCCAAATTTCGTTCTTCTATGTTGAAGCGTTCGTTTCCAGTAACAGTTTGAATTTTGGCGTTTCACTCTGTTTTCTCCTATATTGATAGACGTATTTGGAACTCTAAATCAAACACGGTTTGTGCTACCTTCTTCAAACTTGACACAGTAAAGCAGTTTCAAGTTCTAGCTCTATGTTTTGTTTCCTCTTGATGTAGCACTCAGCAGTGACTGAGGAGAAACACTTTCAATGAAAGGGGTTGCCAAGCTTCCCAAAATTGCGAGTCTCCAGAAATCTCAGCAACTATTTTTTAACCCAAACTGGATGATACTTTCAGGTAATGATCAGTACACTAAGCTCACTTGGTTCCCCAAATTTCGTTCTTTTATGTTGAAGCGTTCGCTTCCAGTAACTGTTTGAATTTTGGCGTTTCACTCTGTTTTCTCCTATACTGACAGATGTATTTGGAACTCTAAATCAAACACGGTTTGTGCTAGCTTCTTGAAACTTGACACAGTAAAGCAGTATCACGTTCTATCTCTATGTTCTGTTTCCTCTGGATGTAGCCCTAAGCAGTGACTGGGGAGAAACACTTTCATTGAAAGGGGTTGCCAAGCTTCCAGAAATTACGAGTCTCCAGAAATCTCAGCAACTATGATTTCACCCAACCTGGATGATACTTTCAGGTAATGATCAGTACACTAACCCCACTTGGTTCCCCAAATTTCGTTCTTCTATGTTGAAGCGTTCGTTTCCAGTAACAGTTTGAATTTTGGCGTTTCATTCTGTTTTCTCCTATATTGATAGATGTATTTGGAACTCTAAACCAAACACGGTTTGTGCTAGCTTCTTGAAACTTGAAACAGTAAAGCAGTTTCACGTTCTAGCTCTATGTTTTCTTTCCTCTTGATGTAGCATTCAGCAGTGACTGAGGAGAAACACTTTCATTTAAAGGGGTTGCCAAGCTTCCCAAAATTGCGAGTCTCTAGATATCTCAGCAAATATTTTTGTACCCAACGTGGATGATACTTTCAGGTAACGATCAGTACACTAAGCTCACTTCGTTCCCCAAATTTCGTTCTTCTATGTTGAAGCGTTCGTTTCCAGTAACAGTTTGAATTTTGGCGTTTCACTCTGTTTTCTCCTATATTGATAGATGTATTTGGAACTCTAAATCAAACACGGTTTGTGCTACCTTCTTCAAACTTGACACAGTAAAGCAGTTTCAAGTTCTAGCTCTATGTTCTGTTTCCTCTTGATGTAGCACTCAGCAGTGACTGAGGAGAAACACTTTCATTGAAAGGGGTTGCCAAGCTTCCCAAAATTGCGAGTCTCCAGAAATCTCAGCAACTATTTTTTAACCCAAACTGGATGATACTTTCAGGTAATGATCAGTACACTAAGCTCACTTGGTTCCCCAAATTTCGTTCTTTTATGTTGAAGCGTTCGCTTCCAGTAACTGTTTGAATTTTGGCGTTTCACTCAGTTTTCTCCTATATTGATAGATGTATTTGGAACTCTAAACCAAACACGGTTTGTGCTAGCTTCTTGAAACTTGAAAGAGTAAAGCAGTTTCACGTTCTAGCTCTATGTTTTCTTTCCTCTTGATGTAGCACTCAGCAGTGACTGAGGAGAAACACTTTCATTGAAAGGGGTTGCCAAGCTTCCCAAAATTGCGAGTCTCCAGAAATCTCAGCAACTATTTTTTAACCCAAACTGGATGATACTTTCAGGTAATGATCAGTACACTAAGCTCACTTGGTTCCCCAAATTTCGTTCTTTTATGTTGAAGCGTTCGCTTCCAGTAACTGTTTGAATTTTGGCGTTTCACTCTGTTTTCTCCTATACTGACAGATGTATTTGGAACTCTAAATCAAACCCGGTTTGTGCT